>NC_056725.1:1255013027-1255058027 GCF_019279795.1 Protopterus annectens
TTAGTTACAGATCTCTTTAATGTGGAATTATTTCGATGACCTTTACTTCTGCAGAGATTGTGATTATTGACTGATATCAGTGGATTGTAATGACAAAAGTTTGAGTGTCTTTATGGTTAAAATGTTCTGAAATGGTCAGTTTTTTCATTATTGATTCACACATTTGTTTCATTGCTCACTGGAAGATTGTTCAAAACTACAAATTGAATACATATTCTAACAAATTATGCTGTATTATAAAAGGAATATAATTGAATGCAATCAGAAAAGTTAATCAAAAAACACATTCATGTATGCATGGCTCTAACAATGTGTGCAAGGAGCCTTTAGTTTAAAAACAGCCAAAACGTAAACTTAATCTGTCACCGGCTGGATGGATTTTCTTTGAGTGTGGGTTTTAATGCCATTTCAAAGAATGTGAGTTCCAAGGGCAGAGAAGTTTACTGCTCATGCTCAGTCTGTTTTCATTGTGAGACTGTAGTATTTGTTTAGCTAATGGTTATCAGTGTCTGTGCTATAAAATTTTAATTTAAATCTTTAATTTCAATATCTGTAATAATTGTAGAAGTAAAGAAGAAAACAGTATGCCCGCTGACAGATTTGAACAGTGTTTATGGTACCTGAGGAGAAATAGTTTTGGAACACTAGAATGGCTGGGGAAAGGGCTGCTGCAGGGGGGTAGGGGGTAGGAGGTTGCTGCAACAGAGGCTGCTCTGGGAGACCCCGAACTATTACTCTGCCTAGGGCCCCATTTCATGACCATGGTCCAGTGCTGTTCACAGCCATTCTTATTGTGTGTTTTAACACAACTCACATAAAGATCCTTTAATTAAAATTTATTCTGATTATTGTTTGTTGGTGGCAGCAGTTTGTTACTGCAGGTGACTACTGTTCACCAAACGCTTCTCTTTTACTCCTTTTGTAATCAAAACTAATAGACCTATTGTGAATGCTAGAAGAAACACAAGATTGCTTCTTGCAGGAAGAGGGTGGGGCCAATTCTATTCTTATTACACCTGCACAATACCCAAAAATATGGGACTTAAAAAATATATATATTACTCTAATTCTCCTAAGAAAAGTTAATTCAACAACATGTTCTACCTCAATGTGCATTTTATGAACAACAAGAAGTATGAAGCCCTAATGTCTGGTGTTAATGATTGATTCCAGTCCTCAACGAATTACCAGAAAAATCAAACACTTTATGAAAGTTGGCAAAATATAAAACAAAATCAAGGACATTCTGTAAAATCAGGGACAGCTGACAGTTATTCGTACAGACATGTGGGTGATCATCCCTTGTGCATTCCATATTACTTGCCAGTTGATGGAATGGTAGCCCTTTCTATTGACATAACACAATTAATGGTCACTGATTTTAGTGTTTATTGTCGCATGGGTGCAAGCTAAGGCTCATAGCACTTTAGGGAGGAGGATAATATATTTGAAACCATGCATGGAGGTGGCTCTTTCCCTTGCCATGATGGGAAAGCAGATACACTCCACCACATGTGACAGCAATTTAATTAGGATTGTCTTGAGCAGATCTGGATCATGACCTAATGGGTTCCTAGGCAGGGTAATGGACCAGCACCCCCCAACCATTCCAGTGCCCCATTACTTGACTGTCACACGTCAGTTACCATAAACACTGTTTAAAGTTGTCAGTGTGCATAATATTTTCTTCTTTACTTTTACAAGGATGACAAAGATTTGGATTTAATGTAGAATGTTCATTTCAAGCTTTATACTGAGCTAACTGTCCTGATGGACCATTTTAAGCCTAACCAATAATCTCAGATGAGACTCAAACCCTATATCTTTTGTCTGTGAGGTGAAGACCCTAACCATTATGCCAAACCCACCTTATGTAACACAACCACTGATGTTCATTTGCTAAACAAAGCAAAACAGTTTTGCACTGAAAATAAAAATAAAAGATATCACAACTCAGACTCAGAGGCAAATTCACTTCCAACTTCACCCACCTTTCTCCACTTCCAATATTTTCCTAGCAGATATCTATGTCCCAACCTCCTCAAATCTCCAAGGAACAAGTTCTGAAGAGAGTATCTAAGGCCAAGCACACTATGTCTATAGGGCCAGATAATATATGAGGCTACCTACTGTCTGGCCTGAAACATGAATTGTCAGACCCCCTTCCGAAACTGTTTAACATTAGCCTCAAATCAGGCTTTGTGATAGGTGAATGGAGATGAATGGAGGATATCAACAGTCATTCCCTTGCATAAAGGTGGGGCTAAAGAGACCTGGGTAATTACAGGCCCATAAGCCTAACCAGTCTCATCAGTAAGACCATGGAAAGGATCATTATGCAACTAATAATTGGGATTCAGTTGTTCTACAAACTCTTGACCCAACCCAATATGGATTTATCAAGGCCAAGTCCTGCATGAAGTCTCTGCATACTAAGCCAAACACTATTCTCCTAGGAGACTTTGACTACTCCTGCTTTAATTGGGAGACTTATACATTATAAAATACATATGCCCAGAAATTACTGAATGTCATCAATACAAATATTCTGGACCATTTAGTCCACAACCCAACTAGGGGAATAAAATCCTGGGCTTGATCTTTACCAGTATGGTGTAACTTTGCTCCTTGCCAGCTGTAACTTCCTCCCTGGTCAAATCAAACCACAAATCAGTCACATTCAGCTTAATACTGAAGCCAGAAGCATCTTTCAATACCTTGGTATTCCAATATTATGTCAAAACTAATCTACTAAAACTGAGTGATGACCTGGCTAAATTTATAAGCCCCTGTTACCTTAATGACCCCCCTCTGCTGCTTATGCAGAATAATTTATCACTGAAATTTGTGCACATGCAAATAGTTGCAAAGACACATCTCTCCCTTTCAGAACTAAATACAGCACCAGATTTAAAAATAACCCCCTGTGATAAACAGGCTATATAATAAATTGAAAAAAATAATTGCACACAAAAACGAATTTAGCTTTCAAGATAACAATAAAGTTCTTGTTAAAATTAACAAGGATCTCCTGACCCTGATCAAATCAAACAAAGCTATATATGAGGTAAAAATATCGACTCATTCAAAAGATAACTACAAAGCCTTCTTAACTGTGTTAGAAATCTGAGAATCAATGCCCAGCACTGTGCAGAGCTAATAGTAAAGGATATCAAATATTCAGTCCCAGAGGACATAGCCAATCTAATGGGGACAAATTTGGTTTAAACTTAACCACGTTCTCCTCTATTATATTTCCAGATCACATAACTACATCTACAGCACCTCTCAAATCTTCAAAGAACATGTCTTCAAGGTGCTATCCAAGGCCAGAAAACTACTTCTTTGGGGTCAGATAACATATTGGGCTGCCTGCTGTTATGTCTGAAACATGATTTTTCAGACCCTCTAAAGAGGTGATTTAATATCAGCCTCCGAACAGGCTT
Source organism: Protopterus annectens (assembly GCF_019279795.1). Lineage (NCBI taxonomy): Eukaryota > Metazoa > Chordata > Ceratodontiformes > Protopteridae > Protopterus > Protopterus annectens. The sequence goes on from NC_056725.1 coordinate 1,255,016,474, forward strand.
CACGCCATATGAATGGCAACAACAATCATCCCTTTGCATCAAGGTGGATTTTAAATGGACCCAGGAAATTATCGACACATAATCCTGACCAGCCTTATGAGTGAGTCAATGGAAAGGATCATTATGGAATTAATGGGTCCCTATCAGTGCAACGAAAAATCAGTTCAGCAAACAGCATTTTATTTTATTTTATTTATTTATTTATTTATTTTTATTTTACATTTGTTGACCGGGCTAGTCTAGCTGGATATATGTCCATTTTCAGTACAGGCCTGGGGAGAAAAGCTCCAAACACGAATAATGACAAAGTTAACACTGTGTAGAACCAGTAAGAATCACAATACAGAGGTAGTATTGGTCTAGTGAACAGTTGTAATAATACATTTGTATATCAAATAATTTTATTTAAAATTAAACTAAACAATTCTACAAAAATTAAACTAAACAATTCTACAAATCACACTAGAAGGTATGAGTAAGTCTTAGATAAGGGAAATAATATATGTTATTCTCATATTACAGAGTAAGAGTTGTAAGTAGATTTGGAGACAAAGGTTACAGGAGTGGGGATAGGGTTAAGAATAGAAAGTGAAAAAGAAGATGTCAGTCTGGGTTAGTACATGGACAAAGCCAGTGAGTTTTCAGATGTTCTTTAAGATGTTTTTTACAAAGAGAAGTAGAAGCGATGGTAGATAATTCAGCAGGAAGCTGATTCCAGAATCTTCCTGCAGTGTTTGAGAAAAGTGAATCCCCGGCTTTGTTGTTAGCTTTATTTGAGAAAACTAGAAGCTTGTTAGCAGAGCGTAGTGTAGCTAGATTAGTATATGGTGTAATTAGATTAGTGAGGATAGGGGTGTTGTTAGGGTGGTATAGGATCTTTTGCGTAATAAGTAATTGTTGAAAGAGTATATGGTTTTGCAGTTCTAGCCATCCAAGTTGTTTGAGGTTAAGGCAGTGGTGAGTTTTAAAGGGGGAACTTGTGATGAATCTAGCTATGCTATTATAACAGGTGGAGAGTTTAGAGAGGTTGTTTTTGGATAGGTTGGTATATATAACAGAGGCATAGAAAAGGGTGGAAATGAGGTGGGTCTGGGCAATTGTTTTCCTTGCAGAAGGGGTAAGGAAGGGTTTTATTCTATAGAAGGTGCCAAGTTTTCTGTTAACAGACTTTATAGTAGAGTTTATGTGTTCATCGTAGTTGAGATGATTATCAATAGTTACACCTAGTAGGCGGGTTGTAGTCTCTGGGTTGATGTTGGTACCATTGTTAGAGGTTAAAGAGAAGAAAGGAATAGGTGATTTATGAGTAGGAGTGAAAAGCAGTAGTTTTGTTTTTTTGGATTAAGGAGGAGGCAGTGTTGCATAAACCAGTTTTCAACATTCTGAAAAACAGTTTGGGTGAGGGAGTGGAGAGAGGATATATTCTTGGCTGTACATATTAAGGTGGAGTCGTCTGCATATTGAATGCAGGTGGCTTGAGGTATGTTCATGTGTAAGTTGTTAATAAATAAGGAGAAGAGTAGGGGACCTAGGATAGAGCCCTGGGGTACTCCAATATTTACTGGAAGTAGTGAAGACAGATTGCTATGCCAAAGTACTGCTTGCTGTCTATTTTCCAGATAAGACCTAAACCATTGTATGGCTTGAGGATCGAGAGAGTGAGCCTTTAGTTTGTCAAGCAGTAGGTTATGGTTAGCCATGTCAAAGGCTTTTGACAGGTCAATAAACAGTGCAGAGGAAAATGAGTTATTGTTGCGGTTTTTATATATAGAGTCGGTAAAGGATAAAAGGGCAGTAGATGTTCTATGGAATGGCCTAAAGCCATGTTGGCAGTTTGCCAGTAGGTTATTTTGTAGTAAGTGGTTAAGTAGTTGTTTGTGAATACATTTTTCCATTATCTTAGCTAATGGGGAGAGTAGAGCAATAGGGCGAAAGTTAGAAAGCTCTGTAGATGGTCCTCCTTTATGTAGAGGGATGATATGGGATATTTTCCATAGAGCAGGGATTTTGCTCTCAGAGATAGTTCTGTTAATAAGGATAGAAATGGGATAGTCTATGGCTTTTGCGGCTATTTGTAGGTATTCAGATGGGAGTCGGTCAGCAGAAGGGGTGCAAGGTTTCAATTTTTGAAGTAGCTTACAGATGAAAGATGTAGATACAGGTTGTATTTGAAAGGTAGGTAATGAAGTATTGCAGATATTTGGTTGGGACGCAGTGATAGGTGGTAAAGAATTGGCCAGGGTTTGAATGGCTTCTGTAAAGTAGTTATTAAAGGGATCAGGGATCAGGTTGGAGTTGCTATTGTTGAAACCGGTTGGGTCTGGAGTAGTAGTGTGACCTGGCTGAAGGAGTTTGTTTATCGCAGACCAGAATTTTTGTGGAGTTTGTTGATTAGTTTGTTGAAGGTGTAGGTAGAAATCTTTTTTGTCTCTTAGAATATCCTTCTTGGTGGCATTTCTTAGCTGTTTAAATTGGAGGTGGGTTGTTGGACATTTGGTAGATCTTCATTTTAGCCCAGGTTTTATTTCTGAGGAGTGTCCTTTGCCTAGTTTGTTTTGTGAGCCAGGGGGCAGATTTGGTTTTTATTCTAGTGGAGCGATAAGGTGCATGGGAGTCTAGGATTTGAAGAAAGTTAGTATTAAAGTAGGTAACAGCTTCGTCTAGTTCTAGATAGGTTAGTGGTGACCAGTCACATGCTTGCAATTCAGTTAAGAAGCTGTCTGGATTAAATAATTTTTTTAAGCAGGAGGTTTTGAGATTATGAGTTGTTGCAATATGGACTTTTTGTCTAATAATGTAGGTAAGTATGTGGTCACTGATATCATCTGAGAGGGTTCCTGGAGTATAAGATTTAGGGTGGCTATTAATAAGGATCCAGTCCAGATTACTTTCCTTGTTACTAGGTTTATGGATTCTTGTAGGAGTTGTTATTAATTGTGAGAATCCAAAGAGGTTTATGTGGTTGGTAGGGTTTAGAGAACTGCAAGTAGACCAGTCTATGTTAACATCACCAAGTACAACGGTCTCCTGGGGTAGTTGGGTAGAGAGGTGGCTCAGCAGGTTCTCTAGAGAATATGTATTATTACCTGGAGGTAGATACATGCAGATTATATAGATTGATTTGGAGTTATTGATTTGGAGTTTGATGGATAGGGTTTCAGATTTGGTATCTAATGATGGAAGCACATTAACGGGGGAAATTTGGAGGTTAGATTTATAGAGAATGGCTATACCCCCACCTTTTTATATTTTGGTAATTTCTGAGGATGTTATAGCCAGGAGGGCTAATTTCCTGGTCTAGAGTAGATGGTTTTAGCCATGTTTCTGTAAGACAAAGAATGTCGAATGAGTGGACATCAAGGAGTGCATGCAGGTGGGAAAAGTGCACTTACATCAAACTTGTCACTTGTCAAACTGTTCATACTGAGATCACAGTACAGTAAAGATCAGGAAATGTGACCTTTCCCCACTGTCCTGCAGTCTTGAAGTTGGTATATATAATTAGCAGGGGGTGTGGGGGCACAGACACCCACATGAGGGAAGTTTGATGAACAGCATTTCCAATGAAATGCCTTTCACTGAAATGACGTTTTTATGTAGTGATATAGACCTGGAATTAATACATGACAACATAGGTAACCCACAAACTATCGACCAAACCCAGTTTGGATTTGTCAAGGGCAGATCCTGCATACGTAACCTGAGCAAATTCTTCAAGAAGATTACTGAAGCAATAAATAAGGTAGTCACTGCACACCATAAGCCTAGACCTTGCAATTTGGTTATCATAGCTAAACTCTCTCAGCTAAATGTAAATCCCTATGTAATTTATTGAATAAGTAATTGGCTCACAGATAGAACCCAGGAAATTAGGGTGGGTGGGTTTACCTCTTTCAAAAAACTGTTACTTGTGGTGTACCCTAAGGTTCAGTCCTTGGGTCAGTCCTCTTTGACATTTACTAATTGGAGGTCAAAGTAAATGTTAAGAGTTTCTGGTTGACCAAGATAATAGATGACTGAAAATGTGGTGTAATCATAAGCTCAGCAAATGAAAACAAAATTCTTCAAGAGGATCTTTCATAAACAAATAGCTGCTGTCAAATCCATTGATTAATGCCAACAAATATGTATTTTTATCCTTTGGCAAGCATAACATCTTTTGTGACTATTACATTAACAATACTTTCCTGAAAGTTGATGTTGCAGTCAGGGATCTGAGAACCTTTGTTGGCAACAAACTGTCCTTTAATCACCATGTATCCACTATTGTAAGAAAGTCCTTTTTCATTTGACAGCTTATATCTAAAGGTAAGGTGTCCAGGTTGAGGGATGTACTCATTCCACTGCACTCATCTCTCATCATGCTGGTCAATGAGTATAACGCCTCATTCAGTATGCACATATCCAAATACTTATCACTAATGGAGTGACCACACTGTTTTCTCACTAAAAAATTAAGGGCATACATCACAGAAACTATGCAGGCAATCCCAAATCTGTATCCCACTTCTCAAAATCATACAGGTTATTAAACTGACGTCTATCTCACTACTACAGCCTCAGCAGGCTCTGTCCTGTCAGACCTATTACACATTTGCAAGTCCAATGGTTGCATGAACTCACATTAAAGGGATATTGATCTCTTTCTGCAAAATAAATCAAACATGTTGGAGGGATAGGTGTATGTCACAGACAATACCTCTTCTATGAAACCATCTTCCATTCCCCATAAAGTAAAATTCTTCTTACTCAGTTCAAATGTAATTTGAATAGATAGACTGCAAATTCACCCCCAGTTTGCCACCGATGCCCCTCATGAATTGGGGCAACAAGTAAAATGCCCCAACACATCCTTGTTCTGCATGTATCTGGATTGTTCATATGGAAAATGTAAGGGCTAAAAACTACCATGGAAATGTATAATATCCTCACAGATCAATAACCAAGTTAAGTACCAATGAACCCTTGAACATATAAACCTGTTATATTTTAGTGTTGATATTTATAGCATCAGTCAGCTGTCCAACAACAAGGATCTCATTCAAATCACTTTTACAGAACTAGTTAAGTTGTAATACTTTCTTATGAAAAAATCAATGTCAACATATTTTCACACATGTCAATCACAGGCTGATGGTCTTTACAAAATCTCTAACAGCCTACATGAAACCATGCTGAATTAGACCAATAAAAGCAAATATACAGAAACCTTTTAGTTTTTTAAAGTTAATAAATAATCACAAAACGGAATTACCTCTAACTAGAACTGATTATAAAAAAGCTACTCAAAACTTTAAAATAATTTTTTAATTGCAGAGATGATTAAGGTGTTATTTTTTTCTAAAACCAATGCTGACTAGACTATTTCATGATGGAGAATGTCTTCTTATGATCCATTATGAAGCTCCTAGCCTCCAGTCGACATCAAAACCTTAAAACCTAAAAATGTAGACAGGGAATATTAAGGTCTTTAAAAGGAAGTGTAAATAATTCCAGTAAGAGGAAATTACAAAGAATTATTTTCCCAACCCGATCTTGATTTAACCTTATTAGAATAGCAATGGGAAAGAGTCCTGTAAATGCATTTTAATGCATAACACAGTCTTGATTTAACCTTTCAAGCTCTATTTATTTATTTATTTATTTATTTATTTATTTATTTATCAGAGACAGGTAAGTAATTATAACAGGCCAGGCTGGAGCTTCCTGTTTTATATGTATGTATGTATTTGTTTATTTATTTTACCTCATTCAAGCCTATAGTTCCTTTTTTGTATTGGTCCAGTTAACGCTCCTTATTACATCCAGACATTTTCTTGGGGTCTGGCTACTTTAACTAAGTGACTTACCAGCTAATAATAGGCAGCATTAGAAAGGACAAGGAATAATTAACAAAATGACCCAAGATTGTTAATGTAGGATGTCCCACAATAGAGAATACAATCACTTTTTGCCTCTTATTATTCATATTTTCATATTTATGTTTGTATTTTCATAACTGAGAGACCTATATGCTATTGAGGGAAATGGTATGAAATGCTATGATGGGAGACAGGATACTTCATTGTCAATGTCCATTTGTATAACAGCATACTGAAGATGCTGCAAGTTAATTGTTAGTAATTATTATCTATTATTTCCATATGCATTTAATAATTCAAAAAACAAGTGACTTGCAAACTATTGCATGGCATCAACTAAAACCTTAGATATTGTTGAAGAAAACTGTCACTGATATTTGCACTGTAATTTGCACATCTGGAGAGATATTCAGTGTTATTTATATTGCTAATTACATGATCAAGCATATCATGTAATATTTCTGTAAATACCTCAATAAAAATGCATCCAGAGTGGAATTTCTTGCTTTCATATCAAAGTTTATACCTGGTTAGCAAAAGTGTTCTAATAATATATATCTAGATTTCATAGTTTACAAGATATGACAATTTCATTATGAAAGTTTAGCAAAAAATACAACTCTGGTTTTTGTGCATTATAATATATTATGGTATTTATGGAAAGACTGTGAATGCAATAACTGTTATTGTAAAGGATACTTCTTACTAATAGCATTACTGTTTGTACAGTTCTAATAGCTTTTTGTTCACAAAGTACATACATTTATTTATATTATTTTTTTGATTTTTCAGGAAATGCCCTGAAATGTAAGAATGTGTGCAGGCTGCTAGAGGTATGACATTCTATACCACATAGGGTTAATGAGTTAATCCATTATAATTTATAACTTTACAAATTGTCACAAGTGAAATACTACCAGATGAGATGGCTAAAAAAATAAAACATAAGGTCAGTAGTCTCACACCACAAACTAGCTGAACACAGTAGACAGTCACGCAGTGCACTATTGGGGTATTTAAAAGCTATAGAGCTACTTCCCCAAAGAGATTGTGCTGTTACGTGTGTTTAATGCATCTTGAAGTCATTCCACATGAGTGGAACAAGTGCTTCGGCAGAGTTAGCTTGTATTTAATTTCTGCTCAAACAGCAACATCAATGCATTTTGCAGAAGCTATGTAATTATAAAATTCTTATTTTGAAGTAAAAATAAACACCATGCTGAAAAGGCTAGCAGTGACCTTTTAATCTTTGACTTCAAAGATGAGAGGCTTGTTAGTGGCAGGAAAAGAAGAGGAAAGAATATGCCATATGTAGAGAACAGCCCATCTCAATAATGTCTGAACTGTAGTTTGGCTGTACCAGGTAATCTGTAGTTCGATTTTATGTCTTTTATTTATAGCTCATATAATGAAAAAGGGAAGAAAACATTTTAAGTTGATCCCCCACCCCCACCTTGCAGTGTTTGCAATAATTTTTAAAGACGTATTCCTAAATGCAAATTAAAGAAACTTTGTCATTCAAGCAATAATGTTTACATCATCTAATGTATCTGTGACTTTCCATTCTTAAGTTAATATTACATATATTTTTTTAAATTATTATTTATTTATCATTTGTTGACCAGGTTTGTCGCATTAGGCTAGTGGCCTCTTTTCAGGGGAGCCCCAAGATAGCATTTATGTTACTAAAGGGAATTTAACTAAGGCATATTGCTTAATCTTCACTGACTAGAATGGCATAATAAATCTACTGGTTGATATATTTAACTCTAACTTCACCCCACACACCCACATTAGCTTCTGTGAAATCCCTTCTAGCATACCCCCCAACTATCAACAGGGAGCAGGTCCTGGAGGTGCTTACTAAGGCCAAAAACACAGCTTCAATTAGCCTTGAAAATATATCCAGTTGCCTCATAAACGGCCTAAAACATTACCTAGCAGGACCTCTTGAGGCACTGTTCAATGACAGCCTCAAAACAGGTTACGTGCCAGGTGAATGGGGGCCCACCAGTCATCTCTCTTCATAAAGGGTGGACAATCAACTGACTCCAGGAACTACAGACTCATTAGTCTGACAAAGGCATGGAATGAGTTATCTTGGAAATGGTCAGCAAGGACACTGGCAACCTACAGACACTGGACCCATGCCAGTTTGACTTAGTTAAGGAAGGACTTGCCTACTTAACCTGGTAGACTTCTTTGAGAGGGTCACCATGGCTGTAGATAAGGGGAAAATGGTGCATACCACCTACCTTGACCTGGCCAAGGTGTTTGATACAATACCCCACTCAGGTATTATAAACTCTCAAAGCTAGGCATAAATCCCTACATAACTTATTGGATTGCCAGCTGGCTCACAGATAAAACCCAAGATGTTAGGATCAGTAAAACCACCTCCACCAAGAGACCAGTCAGCAGAGGAGTACCCCAAGGATCTGTGCCGGGCCCAATCCTGTTTGGCATCTACTTCTTGGAAGTCAAGGTTAATGTCAAAGGCCAAGTTCGCAGATTGGGAGTTATCATAGATTCCCCCATGATACCAACATTCCACAAGAGGGATTAATGCAAATAAATAACTGGTGCAAAAGCCATGGATTAAAACTCTATGCAAGGAAATTTGGGAATGCATCCACCCAAGCTAATTACTTCACTGATAAAACGCCCCTAAGAGTTGACCTGATAGTTAGGGATCTAAGAACATATGTAGCCAGTAATCTGGCACTTGACCAACATGTATCTAAGCTAGTAAGAAAATCATTTTATGTTGCCCAACTCATAAACAAGGGTATGGCATCCAGGTCCAAGGAAGCATTAGCTCCACTCTGCTCAGCGTTTATCAGACCCATCATTGAGTACAATGTCCCCTTTGGCATGTACCTAGCCAGGAAACTGCAATGACTGGAATGCCCTCAAAGGCTCCTCATCCATGGTATGAATACCCTGTCCTATCTCTGTACTCAGTCTCCTATAAGTTACTGAGAGGCAATCTATGCCTAGCATATAAGGCGTCTTCGGATACAGCTCTGATGGATCGCATGTACATCTACAAGACCAACAACACTAGAAACATTAGATCCAAGGACCTGAACTTTGTCTACAATATAAATAGGACTTGCTGGAGGGACAGATATGAGTCTCAAAGAATCCCCACGCTATGAAATAAGCTCCCCATCTACATGATGCAGAGTTCATTCCCGATCCTTTTCATTGGATGGAAAATTGCAGATTCACTCCCAGCCTGTCCCTCATGTCTGTGATTGACAGAGGTCAACAGTAAGTAAATTAATCCCCAACTAACATACCTCCCCCCACCTACATACATAACCTTTAACTACCTCCTTACATACTCTACCATATACTTGTTCAAGGAACTCTGGGCAAAACTGGGTTGGGTTGCACAATTGGGCTTGTAAAGTCCAAGGTGGTCATTAGCCTAGTATGAATCTTCATTAATAATAATAATAATAATAATAATAATAATAACAGTTATTAATATTATTATTATTATTATTATTATTATTATTCCAATCTGTATCTATATACTCATACATTTGCATATGCATATATATATATATATATATATATATATATATATATATGGGTCTACTTTACTTACCCGAACAGCCACATCACCAGCTTCCACTTTGCCGAGACGACAGGACCGAAAAAACAGAAGACCAACATCTGGAACACTGACTTTTCACTTGAGGTAAGTAACCCCTTGGCCATCCCAAAAAATAAATAAATAAACCAAACAAAATTAAACCCACCTATGTGATGGGCTTTGCCCCCCCCCCCCACACCCTCCTAACTAAATATACCAACTCCAAGATTGCACTACCATGGGGGTAAGGGGCAAAGTTCAACAGGATGGCCAAGCGGTTACTTACCTCGAGTGGAAAGTCAGTGTTTTGGATGTCAGTCTTCTGGTTTTTAGGTCCTGTCATCTCTGCGAAGTGGAAGTCAGTGATGTGGCCATTCAGACAAGTAAAGTAGACCCATCTACAGTGGATGTAAAAGTTTACACACCCCTGTTAAAATGCCAGGTTTTTGTGATATAAAAAAATGAGACCACAATAAATCATTTCAAAACTTTTCCCACCTTTAATGTGACTTATAACCTGTACAATTCAATTGAAAAACAAACAAATCTGTTAGGTGAAAAAATATAAAAAAATAAAAAAATGTACAATACGCTGGTTGCATAAGTGTGCACCCTGGGCCTGCTGCCCCAGGGCCTGCTCCCACTATGTCATGCCTAGGTACCTTAGATGTGCGTGACCTTGGGGAATCTCACTAGTTTCCTAAACTACCCCATCTTCCTCTTCTCAGAATGTCTCAATGTCTCTATTCTCATATCATGCAGATTGCCAAGCTTCTTACTCTGTTGTGGAGAGTGATCCCAGCAACCCTGTAGAAATTCCTCATTTCTTCTTCTTCTATTTGAATTTTCACCCTTTTGTCACTTACATATGTTTATGTCTGTAGGAGAGGATGGGGACATAGAATGAGGAAAGGTTTGTCTTAGGACTCAGCATTCACCTCATCACCAAAATTGAGTACAGTGCCTGATGGTCAGTCTCCCAATCCTTTTTGCCCTCACTTATGAACAATACCCCTGGATGCTTAAACTTCTCCATGTGGAGTAGTCACTTCCATCTCCTCTGTAGAGACATAGAGGTTCTAATTGTTTATCTCATCCTGTTCCTTTTAAGAAATGATTCACTTTAGTACATATTAGAGATCACAATTACTTAAGACAAAGAAAAAAACATCTCTGCAATCAGCAGTGATGCAGCCCTCATGTCCCCAAACTAGATAATTGCTAAATATCAGCTGTGACTTCATGTCCTCTGTATGAAAATTATGAAAAAGTAGAGAAGATAAGACTCACCTTGATAGAGTCTTATGACCACACTGAACATGTTGGTCTTAACACCACAAATGTTGACAAAACTCATGTATATTGTTACTCTCTTTTTTCTACCCTTACTTCATCATAACAACCATCCCTGTGTCCCACATCTATCACTTGCATATACTGGCCACAACAGTCTACCAATGGACTATTATCAATTTTCTATTGAGGTTAGAGTGGAATCTAAGGGCATTGGGGGCATTGTCCTGTCTATCTTTCAGCAGGGAGGTATATATTATGACCCACCGCAATTACTGTCCTACATCTGCACTGACGACCTTGTTGGGGTCATGCACTGGGTAGACAGCACTACACCAGTCCATACCTCTACATACAGCTATCCTGGGCCTTGACTGAGGCACAACATGACTGGCTTCCCAGGCTCCAGGTACCTCCTATTACTTTGTGTGACTGTGCACTCATCTCTCTTGCCCCAAATGGGCACACCTATCCTCCCTGATGCTCAGTCAGTCACCCAACCCACTAATTGAACTCAGGTCAACTGCGCTGTAGTCAGGGCTTTATCCATCTACATCACTGGAGCAGCTAAGAATGTGGTCATAACGCTGCACTGTAGGTAAGTGCACCTTAGTCCTTTTCATTCAGAGCCTTGACTACCAAGAGAATTGTCTTTTCCAGCACCATGATATGAGTTTTCGTAGGGAAGCAGAGGAGCAGAATCCCTCAATAACTGGAATGCAGCTGCCTGTCCCTCTTATGGAAAATGGTGATTATCACAACACTCTACTAATCCATCATTCAAACAACTTTGGAAAAGTACATTAGCCATGACACTCCCAAAATATGTAGCATTTCTGAATGGATAGTATCTGCTCATCTAGCCTTGTCATTTCAGTTTGCTTAATCATGTCAGTGACATCATCTACAGAAAAGATCACATACTGACAAGTTCCTTCAGGCCATTCCATCTCAGACAAGAAGATGTCCATCAGGTTCAAGAGTTCCTCAAAGTGTTCCTTCCACCTTCTAATAATGTTACTATTTGAAGTGAGCATTTCCTCCCTTGTGTTGAGAATAGACATTGAATGGCATACTTTAACTGTTGCCACTGTCTATCTGAGATATAGGTGCCAGACCAGGGGTGAATTTCTTAATACCCATCAGCTGGTCCAGGTTGCACTTGAACTTGGTTAGGGAAGGGCTCTCTCTGCTTTACATGGATGGGAAGCCTATTCAGTGAATGGGGATCTCTGAGATACATACCTGTTCCTCTAACATTTCCTATTTAAGTCAAAATCAAAAGTTTAAATCCTTAGATCTAGTAGTTCTGGTGCTGTTTATTCTGTGGAGAGGCAAAATATCCATCAGAGCAGGATCCAAGGATGCCGTGTATGTCAAGCATTAGTCATCTCTCATTAGTGTGCAGGAAGCCAAGTACAGATCTAGGGTTCGAGGCACTCTGCATGGAACATTGTTTTTAAGTCCTGCATTCTTTTTGTGAGGAACCTCAGTGGACATTCCAGTTGTTGCATGTCCCTGGCCAGGTACACGCCAAATGGATCATTATATTCAATGATGGGTCTGATTATAAATGAGTAGAGTGGCATGATGACTTCCCTGGATCTAGACGCCATGCCCTTACTTATAAGTCGAGTGACATAGAATGATTTTCTTACAACCTTAGACACATGTTGGTCAAAAGCCAGGTTACCATCTACATGAGTCCCTAAATCCATCACTACTGTGTCTACTTTTTGGGGTGTTTTATCAATGAGGTTGTTTTCCTCGGTGTCCAACTTCCCAAAAGACACTATTATGCATTTCTTGGCACTGAGGTTTAAGAAGTGGTTTTGACAACAGTCATTTGTCTGTGTTAGATCTTCCTGTAAGATGTTAGTATCTTGGGAGGGGGGGGTTCTACAATTGCTCCTTGATCACAGTCATCTGCAACCTTGGTAAGCCAGAGGCCATAAATACTGGCCCTAACTTCTGAAAAATAGAAACTAAAGAAGAGCAGACTCAGCACAGAACCTTAGAGGATTCCACTGGAGACTGTCCTCTTTATGTACGTGGTCTCTCCAGTTCTGAACTCCTGGGTCCTGTCTGTGAGCCAGCTGGCTATCCAGCAAGTTACATAGGGGTTTATGTCTAATTCCATGAGTTTATTTACAATACCAGAGTGGAGTATTGTATCAAATATCTTAGCTAAATCAAGGTTGTATCAATGCACCATTTTGCCCTCATTTATTGTCTTGGTACCCTTCCTAAAGATCTCCACAAGGTACAGAAGGCTTGACCTGCCTTTAATGAAAACAAATTGGGTTGGGTCCAGTGTCTGAAGGTTTCATATATAATTTTTAATCACTTCCATGATAATTGTTTCCATGGCTTTGCATATCATAATGGTTTAACTAATTGGCCTGTAGTTCCCAGGATCCATTGTTGGCATGTCCTTGTGCAGAGGGATGATTGTTGCACTCTTCCATTCACATGGCATGAAATATGTGTGGATGCTGTAGTTGAACAGTGACACCAGTGGCCCTGATAAGTCAAATTTCAGGTTATTTTGGATGCATTCCGGGATATTAGTGTGGCCCATTGAAGCTGCATTCTTGGCCTTAGAGAGCATATCTAAGAAAAGGAAAATTGGAGCTGAAATTGTCAGCTAGATTTGCTCTATATCTTCATTCCTTGAATGTGATTCCATTTACCAGGAGTTCAGGAGACAATTGTGTGCTGTGTTTGAGGTTTCAGATATAGCTAAATGAAACCTTATGGTACTCCTTGGCCTGGAATGCTATCTTTACCTCAATATTAGCTTTGTTGGACATAAATAGTCCTCTTAGTCTTCTATTCAGTTTGATGAGAGAGTTTTTGACTGTTTTTGTGTTACACTTCCTAATTTTAGGTATGTCTTTTTTTCTTTTGTTGTGCAACCTATTTGATTTTGGATTCTACCAGGGTGGTTTCTTTCCTGAATTAGTTTTGGGCTTACTTCTGGAAGGCAAAGCAGCCTCTTAACAGTCATTGACATAATTGTACAGAGTTTCTATGAATAATTTCTCATAGGCTGCTATATTATCTGGGTTTGGAGGGGTTTGACATTTTGACAGGTTATCACTCAATAAAAGGTAGTTTGCCTTGGAGTGTTTTCTAACTGTTACAAGGTTTGTTAGGGTTCCAGAACTAATTCCTATTTTGAAGTACACTGCTTTGTGGTCTGACCTTACCAGAGAGGACATGACACAGGGTGGTGGGGGAGATTAGCATTCTGCCATATTTGAGAGTATTGGGTCCAATGTGTTTGCACTTCTAGATGGTGTGTGTGCTAACTGGTCCAGGGTGTTTGTGTTTGCAAAGTCTAGGAATCTCTGTGCCAGAAAATTTGGGGTGATATAGGATTCCCAGTTTATAAATAGATAATTAACGTCCCCCATGTGGATGGTATTTGTTTGAATGGCGAGTATCTTAGGTCTAAGTATGAGCTATGGGTTTCATGGGGCAGTGGAGGTGACCTATAGATTGCTAGGATATGGTATGGGACGTTGTCTATGGTAATCTGGATATGGAGGAACTCCAGTGCATCACCCTGTTTAAACTACCTAGAGATATGCTTGTTATTGATGTTGATCGAGACACGTCCACATTTAGTTCCTGTTTGTGCAGTTGCTAGTCTAAATGTGAGGCAGGTACTGAGGCCTTGCACTGCCTGGGTACTCTTTGTGGCCTTTAAACCATGTCTCAGTGACTGCACAGATGTGTGCATTCTCCAATGTAAGGAGAGCTTGAAAGGAGTGGAGCTTCTTATTTAGACTCCTGGCATTGAGCAGTGACATCTATGGATTTCCTTGGGTATATTTTACTATGTTGGAAAGTTTATCAATTTGGCATTGCGTATAAAAGGCTTTATGGGGTGGTGACAATGTTTTAGTCAATATTCAAAAGCCTAGAGGGGGAAGGTGCAGACCATCCTTGGAAAAGCAACATGGTCTGTTAACTATGTACTCACATCATGACAAATTTTGTATCCCCTATAATGACACCAAAAACTAAGCCAATTATTGTGATAGAAAAAGTGCTACAGGACCCTGGGGGGGGGGGGGGGGTCCATGGGAAGATTACCTCGGATTTAAAGAATTATGTTGGCAAGTGAGGTTGGATGCCCTTTCTTTCCCTGGGCTAAATGACAGTCTCAATTTAAGCAGCTTGTTAAAGCTGCATTCATACAAAACATTATGTTGTTGTTTATTTACTTTCTAATATTAGTTTGTTTTTATTCTGCAATTAAGTTTTTTAAAAAAACAATATTTTTTGAGTTGCTGTAGTTGTAAACAATAGGTATTATAAGAATAGACACAGTTTTAAATGGTCTTATAGCTATGCATGTAACACTTTAAATATTTCAGCATTTAATGTGCTCATTAATTGGTTGTATCATGTGATGCTTTTCAAAAGGTATAACTGATGAAACTTAGAGAATTTTTATTTTTCTGATGAAGTCAGTTGATTTATGCTGATGAAAGCACTTAACTTTGTTGTTCTCTAATAAAAGGTTTTGTTCGAGTTTGAGAAGCAGTCCGTGGTTTGGGTTTTTTTGGATTATGCTTGTGCCAGGTTCCTGGTTTTTGTGTTGTTTCATTGTGGACCAGCCCTCAGGATGACTTCTCCTGCTCGTACTTTTACCTAAGGTGATGACGCCATCGAGAACCTTGGTCTTTTAGCTCAACTAATACAACAACTTTATGGAGAAGTACCTATTGCCAACAGAGGTAATGTTTCGCAAAACTCCCGGGGTGGCAACAGTATTTTACCTGGACAACCTTTTCCTGACACACAGGCAAGTTTAAATGCCACTTATATTAATGCTGATGGGTCTGGTGATGTTTCCTTTAACCAATGGTTTAACAGAGATTTTTCTTTTGAATATAATAGTGGCAACATTTCTTAAAGGGGAACATTTCAACAGTCTCTTTCCTTGTTTGAAAACAAATTGTCTAAGTGCAGGAAACTACAAGTTAAAAATGCCTACTTTCTTGATTACATTAGAAAAAAGCTAGTGCCTAAAGGGTTGAGACATTGGAAGTTCCCTACAGGGTTAATAGTTGACTCACCATTGCATTGTGAGTTAATTGGCTTATTTGACAGGCAAGGCATAGAACTGTTAGAACTTCTTATTAAGTATAATCAAAAAACCATAGACACTTTGCATACTGAATTAATGGATCTTGGCAAGGTGTTACATGTTGATTTACTATTCCAGCACTCTATTTCAGCCTACAAAAGTGTGCTTGACAAAGTGGATAGATTGGCTGGGAATGTGAAAATTCATAAAACAAAAAAAACTGGACAGGGATATCAAAGCATACCAAACTGGCACAGCCTATCCCAAACCTCCTTTGAATTCAACTTTGTATGAGCACAACATTGATTTCAACACTGGCACTGCACTTTCGAGAGCTGGAACTGAAGAACAACCATCCAGTCAGGTCCCTTTAGGGAGGGAACCGTTAAAAAGATCGGAGAGGATACGGAACCAAATGAGACAAGTGAACTACAGGCCATAGAGTAACTACACAGACCAGAGGCACCAACAGAATCATCCCTATCAGAATATGAGAAGGCAACAAACCAGGTGGAATTAGATTGGTTTGGGGTCATTTCTGGTTTATTTCAACAGGAAAACTGTGTGCTAGAAGTAAGCACTAATATGAAGTCCCATTATGAACTGAGTGAACCACGTGAAGTACCTTCCATTTCAATGAACTTTGAAAGTGACTTTTTGGTTTACAATTTTTCTGCACAGGTACTGGACTTTAACATTGCAAATCTGTTGTGTAAGGGCTTTAATTTTGTGCCCGCTAAATGTTCTAGTTTGATTGAACTTATTTTAGACTTAAAGATTTTTTGTTAGAAAACTTAACTTTCAGTTACTGTTTGATTCCATTTTTCATGCTGAAAAAAAGTAATGTTTTGAGAAAAAGAAGCATTTACAACCCCCCTCTTGTTGATTCATTAACTGTGTTTGAAAACGTGTGAATTTGAATTTAGGGCTTTATTAGGTCGTAAGCTTAACAATGCTATTTCGAATTTAACTAACATTGAGAGTATTCTCTTGGAAAAATTATGTTTAGATACATCTTTAAGGGTTATGAAACCTGACAAAAGGGGTGGGGCTGTGATTATGACAAGGCAGGACTACAGTAATACAATGAATATTTTACTGTTAAATGGGGTGATTTATGACAAAGTCTCCTTAAACATTGTCAACATTTCTTACTACAGGATTGATTTACAGTTAAAAGATTTACATGACCAGGGACAAATTGATGTAAATCTACTTGATTTTCTAAATGTTAAATTTCCTAGGGTGCCAACCATTTTTGGCATCCCTAAGATTCACAAGGACAGGAACGACCCACCTATGAGGCTGATAGTTCGCGCAGCTGGTTCCAAAATGCATTTTCTGGGTAAATATATCTATACCATGCTTAAAAATGTTCTAAAAAATGACGAGCACATTTGCATTGATTCTTGGCATTTTTTTGAGTAGGTTTAAGGACCTGGTATATGATGAGAAGCTTACCTTTCTTACTATTGATGTTACCAGCTTATTCGATGTTATTCCACACTCTGTAGGTATGGAATGGTTTGAAGAATTTTTGTATGATAGCCATTTTTTTGACAACAACCAGGTCTCAGTTTTACTAACTTTGATGGATATTGTCCTGAAATATAATTTTGTTTTTTTTTGATGGGCAATTTTTTGTACAAAAAAGTGGGGTCGCAATGGGGGCTTCTTGTGCACCCATTTTTGCGAACATTGTAATGCTTATGTGGGAAAGGACATTTCTTTTTACCTCCCCCTTTTGTAACACACGGTGTTTATATTTACGTTATATTGATGGTTTGTTTTTTATTTGGAAAGGGGACAAAATGAAGTACATGACTTTCTCACATACATAAATAAGACCACAGCATTTTTAAAATTGACTTATGTGTACAGGCTACATGATATTAATTACTTGGATGTTTTATTTAAGAATGATTTTGACAAAGCAGGGTTTGCAAGTGACCTCTATAGGAAACAAACTTATTGCAATAATCTTTTGCACTACCAGAGCACTCACCCCAAACATGTTAAGAAGGTTATAGTGAAGGGTCAATATGTTAGAATTTCAGAAATGGTTAGTAAAGATGAGGATTTTCATCTACAGGGGAATTGTATGAAGGACATGTTTTTTTCCAGAGGATACCCTGTTGACTTAGTGGAAACAGTGTTTAAAGAGGTTTTAGAAATTGGGGGGGTTGGTAAGTTTAAACCCCTTCTCACTAATGATAGTAATGATCGGAACACTTATTCTGATGTTGATACATCCACCAGTGTTGGTGCGAATTATGTTTGTTCCTTCTTCACTAACTTTTCTGTGGACCATCGGGAAATTTACAATATTTTGAAAAAGAATTGGCATGTTTTCCATGGGCAAGATGCAATACTGAGTAAATTAGGACTGGAACCTCTTGTCATTTTTAGAAGGGGGGCCACTATTAAAAACCTTTTGTAAAGGGAGACTCTTGCTGCTCCTTTAATAAGTGGCTTGGGTACTAAGAAATGTGGGTTTTGTGCACAATGTAATTTTATACTTAGTACTGACAGAATTAAAATTAACTACACCATCATTACACCAAATGGTAAATTTTCCTGTTGCACTGTAGGAGTGGTATATACTGCTCTATACACAAAATGTAGGGGTTTTTACATTGGTAAAACCAAAAGGTGGTTCAAAGAAAGGATTTACGAACACCTAAGAGACCTTAGAACCTGCAATAACATAAGTGCACTATTTAAATATGTAGATACATTTCCTGGTCATGAATTTAGATTTCTTGGGATAGAAAAAATGCTACAGGACCTTCGGGGGGTCCATGGGAAGATTACCTTGAATTTCAAGAATTATGTTGGCAAGTGAGGTTGGACGCCCTTTCTTTCCCTGGGCTAAATGACAGTCTCAATTTAAGCAGCTTGTTAAAGCTGCGTTCATACAAAACATGATGTTGTTGTTTATTTACTTTCTAATATTAGTTTGTTTTTATTCTGCAATTAAGTTTTTTTTAAAAAGCAATATTTTTTGAGTCACTCTAGTTGTAAACAATAGGTATTATAAGAATAGACATGGTTTAAATGGTCTTAAAGCTATGCGCTTGGCACTTTAAATATTTTAACATTTAATGTGTTCATTAATTGATTGTATCATGTGATGCTTTTTAAAAGCTATAAATGATGAAACTTAGAGAATTTTTATTTTTCTGATGAAGTCAGTTGATTTATGCTGATGAAAGCGCTTAATTTTGTGATTCTCTAATAAAAGGTTTTGTTTGAGTTTGAGAAGCAGTCCGTGGTTTTTTTTTTTTTGGATTATGCTTGTGCCAGGTTCCTGGTTTTTGTGTTGTTTGATTATTTTTTCCTTGTTCAGCCTGGTGTAAGGGGAATCAGTATGTCATACAGTGAAGTCCCCTATGACTAGAGTCCTGGGTAGTGTATTGACTTGCCTCATGGGCTCGGTAGTTGAGGGTCCATTTGATGTGGCTGTATGTTCAGTGTTAAGTGCTGTTTCTGTTGAGTGCTTTTGACATTGCTGAGAATAATTTTTGCAGGTGGAATGTTTTGGAGGTCATTAAAGTTTGGGAAGAGTGCATTTAAGTGCCTCAGCAAAAGTATGTCTATGTTTGTGGTGCATACTATGTGGGGTGGGTGTTGCGTGGGCATTTCTGACAAAAAGATTGTTATTATGAGAGTTTTTACATGAGCATTTTGCCTCCAGAAACACTGTGTGTGTGTGTGTGTGTGTGTGTGTGTGTGTGTGTATATATATATGTATATATATATATATATATATATATATATATATATATATATATATATAAAACCAAAAAACAGCTCCGGGAACAAGCCAATAGATATCCAGGTGTCAGAATGAAACGCCAAGTAAAAAACTCTCTTTTATTAACGCCAGTAAATCCAAAGGAATTGAACACGTTTTTGTTGCTAGATGCAACTTCTTCAGACAATGAGAACAACTGCAAATAAGGTTTAAATACACTGATGTAAAGTGTCATGTGATTATCATTAACCACTTACATATACATCTGCAAAGCTATACTATGAAAATGAATCAACTGTTTACATAAATACAACATAGTAATGTTAAAAACATTTAAAAAATAGTTGTCTAAAATGCCCTGAAATAAGGACCAAGAAATTTAATTACTTGTGAACATAATATGCTTCTAAAAAATATATATAATAATGACTACATCCTACTAGCCTTTAGTTTTAATATAGGCTTAATAGAAATGTAATCATTCAAGCCAGGTTTCTTATTTGACTCCAAAAAAATCTGCCAATGGGTTTCCCTTTCTTCCAATTTAGCTTGCCATGGTCCTCCCCTGGGGTCCACGTTGATCCTTTCTAAAACAAAGAATCTATATCTAGCTGTAGGACATGTCTGTGTGTGTTTGTATAAGGCATTGTTGATGTTCGCTTTCTGTACATCATACATATGCTCGTATATCCCATGCTTAAGAGTACGCTCTGTTTTGCCCACATAATATGCTGGGCACTCTAAACAGATGGCAAGATATACTACTCTGGTGGAATTACAATTGTAATACTCCCTAGCTTTGACCACTCTGTCTAAAGCTGTGATGGTAACTATCTCGTCCTGTAGGATGTAAGAACATTGTGGGCAGGTTCCGCATTTATAGGTGCCTTTACGCACCCTTGTTGTTTTGTTTTGAATAGGGGCATGTTCTAATAAACTTTTAATGTTTTTGCCCCTACTATAGACCATCTTTAATTCTTTTCTTTGAAACCTAGAAAGATCAGTGAAAGCCGTGAAAGCATCCCACTCCTGTGTGATAATTTCTCTAATAGCTGCTGAATTTGAACTATATTGTGTAATAAAAGCATGTGAAAATTCGGCCTTGTTGTCGCCCTCTTTTTGCCCAGTTGGGTTGATGCCTGTACCCAATACTGGAGTATATTTATCTTTTCTACCCTTCACCACTTGTTCCTGAATTTGGTGGATGAACTTAACCGGGTATCCCCTATCTTGAAACATGGACCTCAATTTGTTACATTCTATAAGAAAGTCTTCGTCCTCTGACGTCATACGTGAAATCCTCACATACTGTCCTTTCACAATGCCTCTTTTCTGATGTATAGGATGGGAACTGTGGAAGTGGATGTAACTATTAGAGTATGTAGGTTTTCTGTATACGTTGGATTTAAAACCTCCTAGTGCTTTTTTACTGAGAAGAACGTCAAGATACTCTACCCCATCTTCATATATTTTATATGTGAATTTTAGGAAATCAGTTGTAGTAGCTAGATAATCCATAAATTCTTTTATCTCACCAATAGACCCTGTCCAAAAAATACAAATGTCATCTAAAACCTATAATAGGCTACCCAGTACTTTTGGAAGGCACTGTTGGTCACAAACTTACTTTCCCAGATGGAGAGAACAATGTCCGCATAAGTAGGGGCACAATTTGCCCCCATAGCGACTCCAGAGGTTTGCTTGTAATATTCTCCCCCAAAATGGATAAAGTTGTGATGTAATACTAAATTCATTAAATTAATGATGAGAAAGCTATCACTTTGATTAGCTTTGGGACAAGATGTTATCGCTTCTTCCAACCAATGTAGACCTGTTACATGTGGAATGACAGAGAACAGGTCTACCACATCGATGGTAAGGAATTTAAGGTTGGGAACATTCAGATCCGGGGTAGTCTGTTTTAAAAAATCCCAGGAGTCCTTTAAAAGATGGGATGATCTAGGCCATAATTTCTTGAACTTATAGTCAAGAAATTTAGAAATGGTAGAAATTTTGGAACCTTGGGCCGCCACTATAGGTCGCAGCGGAGGGTTCGAGGGATTTTTGTGGACCTTAGGAACCCCAAAAATAGATGGAACTTTGGGTTCCTGGTTGTGTAGTAAGGTGTAAATGTTCTGTTCAATCATTCCTAAATCCAATAACCTTTGAATGGTCAAATCAATTTTTTTGTAGGCTATGTTAATCTCGTTCAAAGATACCGTAGTGTATCTATTAGTGTTGTTAAGAATGTTCACCATTTTACCCTCATACAGAGCCTGGTCCATGATAACCATCCCCTCCCTTGTCCGGTTCCATAATGCTAATGCTGGAATCCTGTCTCAATGATTCTAGAAGTGCTCTTTCAGAAAGTGTTAAATTAGTCACATGTTTATTCTTTGTTGAACTTTGCTTCCTAATCCTTTGTTCCATCCTCATTTGCAAATTCCTGAGCTGTGGGTGAAGGGTGGATTAAATGTACTAGTCTTATGTGGAATGTCTTCCTCATAATAATCTAAATGTCCCATTAAATTTTCTAGGTTGAGCTTTCTGATAAAAAGTTTCAAGTCAACAATAACTTGAGTCGTGTCACTAGATTTACTGGGGACATATTTAAGTCCCTTTGTAAATAACTTGAAGAAAGTATCTGTGACCTCCAAGTGACTGTAATTATAAATAGTGAAGCCCTCTGAAGTACTAATAGAGAAAGGAGAGAGAGAGTCAGTAGTGACCCCATACTGAAACTCCTCTAAAACCCCATTGTCCCGTGTGGTTTCCCTTAGTGCCTGTTGGAGTGATTCCTCATGTTCCCCCTGTGTGGGGGACTTGGGGGCAAAAAAGACTGGGAAGTACTTCTCTGATTTCTGATCCTTTCGGACCTCCTAGGTAAAGGATCCATAACCCATTCATCTGGTCTATCCATACCCTGTTCTTGATCATCTATTATATGCCCAGTAAAAGACACAGTCCTAGAATAAGTGTAATTCTTATTGTATGAAGAAGGCGGGAAAGGGTATTGTTTACCCTCACTGTATTCCCGAATATCCCTTTGCAGTTTTTTACATTTTCTTTTAATTATTATGTCACATTTGTTATCTATGTCCTGCCTAATCTTATAATATTTGTTTTTATGTTCTTGAACCTGAAACAGTAAATCCGATACAATAGCTTGATTATGTTTGGTAATTTCCTTGTCCAGCACAACAATTTCCCTTTCATTGTTTCGTACAATTGCTTGTACGATAGCTAACCCACAATTGTCAAATGCTGTTACAAGTTCTTGGTGGAATACACTATCCTTGACTACATTGTTAGGATATTTGTGTATTCTAAGTCCTTTAGGTACCAGTCGCTTGTCTAAACATTCTTGCAAGTACTTGTTGTCCAAGTTAAGTCTGCGGTACCTGTACAAGCTGTTTTCCAGTTCAGTCATCGATTCCTGGAAACTGGCTGCTCTGACATTCGCTTGCTTCGGGCTCCGCACGGTAGTAAGCGATGGTATATCTCTATACCATTCTTCAAAACTTCCGACTGGCCTGTGTAGCAATTCCGGTTCCCCAGTATGCCCTGGCATGGGTGTTGTATCGGCTTGAAATAGCCTAGGAGTTCTTTGGAAATCCGTTGGTGGTATAGACTCTTCAGGTTCCGTGAGGACGTTGCCACTACCTAGTTGGTGCACCATGTGTCTTGTTCCTCCTGGACTTTCCGGTGTAGCGGTAGAATTGGTTCTCATTAGAACCTGCTGCAAACCCTTGCCTAAGGGCACTAACAAGTGGATAAGCTCACTGAGTTGACCAGTGAGTTTACGTATTTCGCCCACCTCTGAGCGAAAAGTAACTCCTGCGATATCGGCCATAGTAGTCTCTCCCAGATCCTCCATGAAACACCAAACACACAAGTAGAGGGAAGCTGTATATTACAAACAAAACCAAAAAACAGCTCCGGGAACAAGCCAATAGATATCCAGGTGTCAGAATGAAACGCCAAGTAAAAAACTCTCTTTTATTAACGCCAGTAAATCCAAAGGAATTGAACACGTTTTCGTTGCTAGATGCAACTTCTTCAGACAATGAGAACAACTGCAAATAAGGTTTAAATACACTGATGTAAAGTGTCATGTGATTATCATTAACCACTTACATATACATCTGCAAAGCTATACTATGAAAATGAATCAACTGTTTACATAAATACAACATAGTAATGTTAAAAACATTTAAAAATAGTTGTCTAAAATGCCCTGAAATAAGGACCAAGAAATTTAATTACTTGTGAACATAATATGCTTCTAAAAATATATATAATAATGACTACATCCTACTAGCCTTTAGTTTTAATATAGGCTTAATAGAAATGTAATCATTTAAGCCAGGTTTCTTATTTGACTCCAAAAATATCTGCCAATGGGTTTCCCTTTCTTCCAATTTAGCTTGCCATGGTCCTCCCCTGGGGTCCACGTTGATCCTTTCTAAAACAAAGAATCTATATCTAGCTGTAGGACATGTCTGTGTGTGTTTGTATAAGGCATTGTTGATGTTCGCTTTCTGTACATCATACATATGCTCGTATATCCTGCGTTTAAGAGTACGCTCTGTTTTGCCCACATAATATGCTGGGCACTCTAAACAGATGGCAAGATATACTACTCTGGTGGAATTACAATTGTAATACTCCCTAGCTTTGACCACTCTGTCTAAAGCTGTGATGGTAACTATCTCGTCCTGTAGGATGTAAGAACATTGTGGGCAGGTTCCGCATTTATAGGTGCCTTTACGCACCCTTGTTGTTTTGTTTTGAATAGGGGCATGTTCTAATAAACTTTTAATGTTTTTGCCCCTACTATAGACCATCTTTAATTCTTTTCTTTGAAACCTAGAAAGATCAGTGAAAGCCGTGAAAGCATCCCACTCCTGTGTGATAATTTCTCTAATAGCTGCTGAATTTGAACTATATTGTGTAATAAAAGCATGTGAAAATTCGGCCTTGTTGTCGCCTCTTTTGCCCAGTTGGGTTGATGCCTGTACCCAATACTGGAGTATATTTATCTTTTCTACCCTTCACCACTTGTTCCTGAATTTGGTGGATGAACTTAACCGGGTATCCCCTATCTTGAAACATGGACCTCAATTTGTTACATTCTATAAGAAAGTCTTCGTCCTCTGACGTCATACGTGAAATCCTCACATACTGTCCTTTCACAATGCCTCTTTTCTGATGTATAGGATGGGAACTGTGGAAGTGGATGTAACTATTAGAGTATGTAGGTTTTCTGTATACGTTGGATTTAAAACCTCCTAGTGCTTTTTTACTGAGAAGAACGTCAAGATACTCTACCCCATCTTCATATATTTTATATGTGAATTTTAGGAAATCAGTTGTAGTAGCTAGATAATCCATAAATTCTTTTATCTCACCAATATATATATATATATATATACACACAACTCTTCCATTTTGCATTTGTTTCTTTGAGGATTAAATGGTTGTCAGTGAACAATACATAGTTGTGACATTATCTCAATATACCATATCCACCAAATTAGCTGCAGAGAACTTGAGAACTTGCATATCCATGATATTAGGTCTTTTACTGAGTGAGCCACAAGGATGCAGTGCAAGAGGGGTTAATAGTACTGACTAGACTAAATTCAAGGGACAGTGCTCCTCAACACACAGGCTGGTTGCAATTTGCTACTCAGTGTAGAAAGTATTTGCCCAACACTCTCCAAGTTGCTAGTACAGTTCCAGAGATGGTTTTATAGGGACAATTTTGTTTCTAAGTGTTTGCATTTATACAGGGCACTATTAACTACTGATGCACCATGGGTAGTGGTACAGAATGCTTCAAGTTTATACAGGCACTTAAATAAAACTGGCTTCTAAGTCCTCTGGCCAAAAAAACAAACTAAATTTACAGCTTTTTTATGTGTTTCCCAACCTAGATAGATGAAGCCAACACCTACTGCCACTAGATGGAATATCCCAGTCCTTTTAATGTAAAACACAAAAATTGATTGCTCCAAAGTGTAATACTACAAAACAACTTAAACAAACTATCTGAACAAGGCAATTCCAATTATTAGAGACCTTTGCAAAATCAACAAATAAGTAAAAATAAACAGTAGCTCTCTAAAACAGTTAATTGAAGTGCAAAACAATAAAATTAATCTCATGTCTGTCAAGGTTGGAGCAGAATTAATTCAGAACCTTCTTAGAGTGTGAAAAATGAGCAGGAAACAATTTCTAGTAACAGAGGTTTACTCAAGAACAATATTGGTTTGCACTCAGTATTATGGATATATGGAAAAACAATGAGTGAGAAAATACTTAAATAGCTTATACAACAGACAATAGCAATGAAGGACAGGAAGCAGGGACTTTAGAAGCCAGATCACCATAAGTAGTGGAGGCCAGAAACATAGTCTTTTAAAACCACAACCAGAAAAGGTGGGGAGGTTGCAGAATAATTCAAGCTGCAAGAAGCAGGCTGGGAGAGGGAGCCAATCAAATAAAGCTAGTAGTGGAGCTGCAGTCCTGTGAATCTCAGCTGCAAGTCAATGATGCCAGGTAGGTTAGAATTTCAGAAACTTTAGCTTAATATCTTAGTGGGGGAGAGGAAGCACAAAAACAGGGTAACAGAATATTTGGAGAAGGTGAGAAGGGCTGTATTAGCTCCATGGTTGGTTATAAATCAGTGTTGCTTGTAAGATTTCAGAGTGTGGCTGCAAAGGTAGTTAAGAAGTTGCTGATGGATAATTTTGTGTTATTTTTGAAGAGGAAAGTGCAGCAATAAAATAGCAATTTTTACAGACAAGAAGGATCCACCTTTTTGATCTAAGAACCACTGGTGACTGTTTCCAGCAGTGGGAAGCTTTTCTGGATCTTTTTATTAGTATTGTGAGAAAGTAAGCAATGACAGGTGTTGTGATCTTCAGAAATTTAGGCGACAGGGTGTTAGAAGCTGGTGAGTCAGATTTAATTTTGTGAATAAAACAAAAGAAAATATCTCTCCAAACTGCTAAAGGGCTTCAAGGCACAGCAAATAGCATATAACAGAAAAAAAAACAGAAGCCCAACGCAAATAAAACACTTTAATAGACAGCAATGCAAATAAAATTTGCAAAGCTTTCAAGTACAAAACTCTTTTTCAAATGCATACAACACTCTGCTTGTTCTTTTCTTTTATATACAAACCAGCCAATCAGATTAAAAAAAAAAAAACAATCATATAGTTAATTATACAAATTATTAAATAAAAAACATTAATTTAACAGCAGCCCAGACCTAAAAACAAATAAAGAAAAAAAAAATAAAGAAATTTATAAAAAAAAAAACTAAGCATATTTAAATAAATATATTTATAAAACATTGCATTTAGCTTATAATACATGCTTAATACTATTATTACTATTGAGTCCTGGTAATTTGTCAGCCCTAAAATAACTAATCCATTCATGTTCCATTAATTCTGTTCTTATCACTAAGTCGCCTCCACAGATATCTTGAGAAACTCCTTGTAAAATCCTAAACTTAAATCTGTGTTTTATTCCTTTGTTAAAAACATGTTTTGCTAAGGCATTAGGATTAATATTTCTTTGAATATCTGACAGATGTGCAGCAATTCTTTCCTTAAATTTAATGTTAGTGTGACCTATGTAAAAACAATCACAATGAATGCAGTTGGCAAAATAAACCACATTTTCCGTATTAGAAGTACCTTATGCTTTAAATGTGAACACTTCTTGGTTAATGGGCTGTCTAAAAGACAAATCAATATTGATATCTTTTCAATGTATACAGTTGTAACAGGAGCTCATACCATATTTGTTCCCTTGTATCCCACATTCTAAACCAGACTTCATATCTTTATAACATAAATATTGTTTTAGATTTCTTTCCTTTTTATAAACAAATTTTGGTCTATTACCTACAATTTCATTGATTTCCTGGTTATAATTCAATATATTCCAATTCTTCTGAATAATTTGTTGAACCAATTTCATACAACTATTATATTTCATTATATAATTAATATCATGTCTGATTTTGGTATTAAATCGAGTGTCAATATTCTGTACAAACAAATATGGTTTGACTAAGGCATTCCTTTCATAACTTTCCAGCTGTTTGGTACTTCCAATAAGAGCATTGTTATATCTCCTACTTATAAAATCCCCTGCCATTTTGTCCATTTTCTTTTGAAATGTTACATCATTAGTACTGTTTACCTGCCCTCATAAACTGACTTTTTACTACTCCTCTATACACATGCCTAGGGTGCATGCTGTCTGAATGAACATATCTTAAAGCTTGCACATTTTTTCTATATATTTAAGTATCAAGGGAAATACCATTACTTGAAATAAGAATATCTAAAAAATTAATACTGGTATATGAAAACTTAACATCAAAAACTAAAAATTTAGTAGAGGAATGTAAATAATCATCAATCATAGTAAGACTATCACTATTACCTTTCCATAAAATGAATACATCATTGACAAAATGCTTAAAAATGACAGTTGCTCATTCTTAAATGTTTTGGCATTTTCATTATATATATATCTTTCTTCCCACCTAGCGAAAACTAAATTAGCATATATAATTGTGACTGGTGTACCCATGATATTATTTAGAAAAAGTACAACATTTCTCTGTGAACAATTACCTACCTGCTTCATCCAAGATGATTCCCTAAATCATTATATTCTTACCACTGTACCCAACAACAGATACTTTACTTGTGATAGGTAACTTGTAATCAAATGTTATTAGAAGAGAATCATCGACAATTTTAATGCTTCTTTCACCAGCCTCACATTACAAGGTTACCTAATCAAACAGACTGCGTAATAATTAAACCAGAGTCAGGGAAGAGACTTTTCCGACAGTTTACTGCTCATTACTCACATTAATAGACATCAAAGTACAAGCACCAGCCATAAGTGATCATTCAGCAATTCAGGCAAGATTATTGAACCATCTGCCTATACCATGGGCCTTAGAACCAAAACAAGGCCTACAGGCATTTCTACAGTTGCATCGTATTGATGCCTTTAGGAGTCAAATATTGCTTGTTCATATTTGCAGCAATAATTCCATAACCATGCTAGATACAAGGTATCAGAAGATTGTATCTTAAAGCTTACACAATGACAAATACAATTGTATTGATATTTGCCTTCTGCCTAGCACAGATAAGGAGCTATTGGATAATATCTGTATACCATTTATTTGTATTGTAATAATTTTCATATTTCTGTAAGTACCTCAACATTCAAGTGACACAGGCAGAACTGATTGACTTAATTTATAAGACCACAGCTGTATGAAGAAAATGCTGCTGTGCGTGGAGTATGTGTGTTATTTGAATGGTTACTGACATATTGCAATCTGTTTATGCAACATTATAAAAGTCATATTTACTGTGTTATTGTGGCTTATAAAATCCAGTTTAAGAGCTAAGGCTGAATGAATGCTGCCATTGTAAAGGTTAATTTATGCTGAATAGTTTGCCATTTACAGGTTTCCAGTAACATATTTATGGTTCTAGAGATATTAACATTTCTTGAAGTGTGAGGTTATAACTTCACATTTTAAAAGGGCTCAGGCCACGCCCACTGGGAATTAGAGTACAATCACAAAAAATGCACCATTGGTGGGAATGAACTCAATGGCCTCCTGAGGCAACTTAAGGCATATTTACAAATCTCCAGTTATACTAATGGATGACAAAAACAATAAATTTGTGCTAGTCCACAAAACTCTTCCTGCCTAATTCACACTTTCTTCCCACACACCAGATGGCACAAGAAGGACAGTTTTTAGACCTGAATCACATGTAAGTTGAAGCAGCTCTTTAAACTAGATCAGACATAGCTCTCACTCTATGAGTGGAAACTCTTGTAAGTAAGAATTTCATCAAAGGAATTTGGAAGGAAGACTGGTCTACACTTTAGATGTTGTGTAGATATTGGCCTCTGTAAATACTGTTATGAGCAAACATCAGAAAAGTAACTACCACTGTCTCAATAGTCTTAAGGAATTACAGATGAAATGCCTTTTGATTGAGAGCTTGTGGTGACACTGGGTAGAAAGATTACAGTCAAGTATGGTTGTCACCTTCTATGGTCTTGGCAGCTGTACTTACATATAATTTCAATTTTTCTGTCCACCACTTGTATCTCATTCAGGAGGCATCTCATCAGTAACCCCATAAGTCTCATCTTTTTATTTTAGAACTATTACTCAAAATAAGCTGATAGAATTTGTGAGAGATCTGTACCACAGTGTAGCCCACATAGGCTGGGTGCTAGTTTATAAAACTCACTGCTGCAAAGTAGACAGTTATACTTATCAATCAAGCCATAATTCTATCCATCACTCATGGTGCCTTTCCATCCATATGAAAGGTAGCAAACAAGACTTCCATCAAAGCTTTGACACTCCTAAATCACTAAATCCTTATTTCCATACTATCAGGCCTAGCCTATCTCTGTAAAAATGGCAGCAGCTCCACATGTGTGAAAAAGTGGTTTGTTCCCACATTGCCGCGACAAGGACAGAAAATGTGGCCCTGCCACTGCCCATGTCATGTTTGCTAATAGTATCCTAAACAACATGGACAATGGCATAATAAATCACACCACCTTTGTATACCTTACCAAGGCCTTTGATGCAATGCATCACCACTCACTAAATCCTGGCTAACATTGGCTTTACACAGAGCTCCCTTAAATGGTTTACAGACTATCGGCAAAGCAGTAATGTAACCTCCTAAAAACATGCCATCCACATCCATGTTTAGATGCCATCTATGGAACTCACTGCAGTGGTATATGCACTTGTATTATCTTATCTAAATTACTATAATTATAGTGTCTAGGGTTCTCAGATGGCAATGTGGTGTGTCTGTAGAAAGTGCAAACATTTGTGGAGAGGCTGTTAGTGGACTGATCTTGCAGCTGCCAAGTTGCCATAATGCTCCTCAGCTGAAAAATTTGCACTGGTTTCTAGTTGCTACTGGATTTGTATACAATATCACTCTTTTCTGACATACCTAGCCCTAAGTTACATGATATGGGTCCTGCTTAGTTAGAAGAGCTGTTCATACCTGTGTTCTGGTTAAGCTTGTGAGGTCACTATTGGAGAGGACTGCTAGTTGCTTCAGGGGCTCAATTCAAATGATATTGACAGTTGGGATTTTCAGATTTGGCATCAGTCCTTTGGAATCAACTAATCTTTCTGTGGAAGGGCTTATGACTCAGAGGCACCTTTTAGGAAGTATTAAAATACTATCTTTTTACATGAGTATGTTTAAACCCAGGTAGATGTGGAACTGATTCTTTATGATGGGTCTTAGTCTTTTATGTATGTTTTGGGTTAATCTTATTTAATCTGTTAGTGATGTTTTATTCTTTTTTTTCTTATTTTATTTGTAAAATGCTTTGAAAATAACCTTTAGCTACAGTAAGTAAGTAACTGAACAAATATTCCCATTCACAAATGGGTCCCGCAAGCCTCTATATTGGCATTATTATTATTATTATTATTATTATTATTATTATTACTTTCTATTTTTCTTAAGACTCTGCTAGGCTCTCATACAATGTTTTATGTGAAAGGCATTTTGCTTATAATTCTCCTCATTAAAAATAGCAGAAATCTATGATGCCTTTGAAAAAGACTTAAGTCTTAGTACCAAATGGACAAAGACTATGCAGATACCAGTCCATTCAAACAAAAATAAATGTATGATATTTGGTATTTACAGGAGACATATGGAGGTCACACATTTAATGCAATGTCTCACCCAAATGACAGCATTCACAAACTACTCAGTAACACCCCCCCCCTCCACTGATATTCAGCGCACATAAGGGACCCCTCAAGTTCAGAAGTAAGAAACAGTTGGGATCACAATGGAAAATCTGTAGAGATTTTAATTCTGAGTCAGCAAGCTCCATTGCCCAAAGAGTCTCATTACTCCAGAAGCTGAATACAGTGTTTTCCTTAGTTGTACAGCCCTGCCTCTAACTGCACACAGCACTGGAGTTTCCAATTAACAAAGCTTGCAGTTTTACAACTCCGGCAAAAAGAAAGGAATATGATTACCTCACCCTTGAAAAGGTAAGATGACTTCCTATCAGTAACATCGTTTGCCTCTTGCCAACTAACCTATTTTTCAAACAGCAGTTTCTGAAGTATCGCCTTCCAGTTATACAGAAGTCATACATCAAAGTGGAATCCCATCATTTTAGGTCAAACAATCCAGCTCAACCCACTGAAGGTTCATAGGTTCATAGATTAGTACTAGGCTAAGTGCCCTTGTGGGCCATTTTAAGCCTAGCCAATTGCCCCATGTGAGAATCAAACCCTGCACCTTGTGTCTGTAAGGTAAACACTGTAACCATTATGCCAGCCTCCCACCCCAACTCAAACCTATTATCCCTGTCACACCAGAAGGTTCTTCACAGCCATGGCATCAGCATTAATACAACTGACTCTCCATAATACAAGGCTTGTAAATAAAATATCATTTTTTAGGTTAGCCCTCCTAAGACATGGAGGGGATAGAACCTAGTATAAATGTAGACAGCACCCACATTAATGTCTATGCTAACTCTTCTGTTTACATTGCCACTATCTTGTTAAATTATATCACGACATCCTTCACCTTCAGCTCCCCTGACGCTAATAAATATGTACCTTGTTATCTGTAGATGGTGACAGATTTTATGTTATTTGATCATGTAACTTCTGCCGATATTTCCTTACAGTGTGTTCTTATCACAATGCCACCAGTACATGTAATATATATGGCATCTTTAGTGGATCTGTATATGATATATATTAATTATCTTTGTGTAAATTCTATGGTGATTATACAATGAATTCTACTAACAAGCTAAACTTTTATTGTATGCAATTTGCTGAATGTCTATGTAATTCATTCTTAAGTTGGGAAAACTTATACAACATGTTTATGATAACAATTTTATTATGTACAAAGTTCTTAATTTTACCTTTGTTAGTTATAGAATTTAGGTTATGGTACTTATATAAATGTAATGTTGGCTATACAAATCTTGTCATATTACATGTAGGTTTGGAAATGCCTTTTAAGTAACCAATTAATTGTCCCACATTTTTTGGATCAAGTGACTACTTAAAGAATGTTTATTGCTGTGTTTTTATACTTCTGATGAAGTTTGCAAACCTGCAGACGAAAAGTGCTTCAAGTGTTGAATTTCAAGTGTTGAATTTTATTAAATCAGTGTGGTGACTCGTTAGTTGCTTGGGCTTGTTTTTTGTTTTGAAAAGTTACTTAGTTATGCTAGTTTTGCTTTATTATTATTTTTTTTTTTTAGTTTTGAGTTAGTTGTGCTAGTTTTGCCTCTACACCACTGGCTTGATAATTGGAATATTTCACCAATTTTACAGCATTAAAATCAGATAAACACACTTGCAGCACTCTTAGTGGGTATAACCTGGAAAATAAAACAAACAACACACACACACACACACACACACACACACACACACACACACACACACACACACACACACAAGATGTAGCTTACTATTTTCATCTGTTAATTAGAAAACTATTTTAATTGAAAAAATGATGAGGTATACAACAGTTAAAAAGCTCTCTAGAGATTGCATCACACAACAATCAATCACAACAAAGCAATGCAAATATTTCCAGTATAGAATGATATATACAAAAATGAAACAGAATTCCAATTTGGCAACCTTCTTTTTCAATACATATTTAGTAATGACAGAATCATTTAATCTGGATGTAATTTTTGTAATAGATGTCAACAGAGTTCTTTAATTTCCAAAATTCTCCATTTGGTGGTTTGTATAATAAAGCCTTAATAACAGCCTCACAGGTTGACTCAGATATTTCTACAGTCCGTTTTAATGGCAGAGGGGGAATATATGTACCCGCATGCTTAAAATGGCAATTATCAGTTACACTCAGAGATAAGTAGTTCAATTAAAAATGCAAATTCAGTTTTCTAGTGAATAATTTAAATTTAGTCAATATTTTGTCTATTTTAGCTATACCAGGTGGTGCAAAACTAAAGCCTTTTTTGAACAGTCGTGTTTTGAATTGCCCAAAACATGAGTATTCAAATTAGAAATATGAAAAATAGCAGGGCAAAGGCAAAAACTGTTTCTTGCCCATAATACCAGCAACTTTCATTACATCAGGACTGAGATTTAAGGTATCTGAACTGAAGCCACTTTCTTTATTGATAATTCAGCTATAAAATGGTCATCTCCATTAGACAAATGGTTACTAGTATATGAAGCATACATACAGTTACCCCTATTGTGGTGTTTTCACCAGCAAAAGGAAAATGGGTTACATAATTTATTATGTCCCCTGAAATGGTGGCATTTACAACTGTAGACAGAATATGGGTCACTTAATACTCTTTCATTAAAGAAGCATTATTGGTTTTAGATGAAACCTCACCCTTAAACTTGTCAGTCATTTGTCCATAGACTTATTGACAGAGCACTAAAATGACAAACATAACTAGTTCCTGATGAAACACTACAAATTAGAACCATTTGACATGAAACCTCTCCATCCCGAATACTTTCAGTAGCATTATTCATAGACTATGTAAGAAGAATGTCACCAACCAGGCATTTATTGCTAGCTCCCATGAAAAAATACCAAAAAATCTCATTAAGGGAAAGATTATTCAGTTTTCCAAATTGCTATCTATAGACATTTGACAAGTTTCATTTTTCAGAATATTAAAATCTATTTTTAAGAAAGAGTATGTGATAGTGAAAAAATGATAACATCTTTAAAGACATTGTGGGGGGGGAGTAGAAAAGACAGCTATGACCCTATTCTCAAATACTGTCCCCAAGAATTGTTCCACAGACTCATGTATTGATAGAGCACTGGTATTAGAATTCACTGTCAACAGTGCAAGTGTTAAGCAGCTTGTCAGTAACTATTAAAATATCTTAAAGGAGAATCAGGCTCTGATCAGCAAAATAGGTGTAACCCTAGATTTGAATGCAAGCAAAGTTATAATTGAAAACACCTCTGAAAGGCCAAAGGTTAACATGGTACATACTCATGAACCCAAAAGAGGTAATGCCTGTCAGCTTCACAAAATGTGCAGCTATATAGTGCCTTTTTTAGGCAAGGTTCAAATGACAAATCCAGCACCATAACAGGAACAGGCAAGCAAAAACTGAGGGTAATGCTACTCAATGCTAGAAGTCTAAATCTCAAAATGCACTCACTCGAGGCACTCCTTAAAATGGAGAACATCGATGTCTGTACAGTGACTGAGACCTGGTTCATAGCTATAGAGAGCACCCCTGCATTACCAGGCTATAACTCATACCACACTTTTCAGTCATCTAACCTGGACCAGAACATGAAAGGTGGAGGTGTGTCCCTATTCATCAAGGATATCCACACCCCCAGGCTACTTGTGCAGCATAATGCATCCGAGGTTATGCAAGTGCAACTAACTCTGGGCAAAACTGCAATCCAAATTGTAGCTTGCTACAGATCTCCCACCATGCCCCAGGATTCCGACTCCTCTTTTCTTGATATACTGGAAACTATTAGGGTTCAATCAAACACCCTAATAATGGGCGATTTCAACTACCCCACCATTAACTGGGAAAACTACTCATGTACCAACTCCTTCACTCAACGCTTTCTGGAATTCATAAATTCCAATGCCCTGGATTAACTTATTCACACTCCCACCAGGGGCAACAATATCCTAGACCTAGTCATTACCAACATGAGTGACCGGTGTACCACACCTGACGTCAACTCCTCGTTGGTCAGATCCGACCATAAGCTAATCACCCTAGATATCCGCATCCTGCCCCCACCCACCATTAAGGAAACCATGGTAAAAAAATTTTCCAAAGCCAACTTCATGCTTCTTAAGACAGAAGTGGTGATCTTCATGACACCCATGCAGATGGACAATACAGGTACGACTGCTGAATCCTACACACATGCACTCTATAAGCACTTACACAAGTGCATGGATCATGCTATCCCAAACAGAACCAAGACGCTATCCTCCAAAAAAAGGAAGCCAATCTGGTGGTCCCCTGCTGAAAACAAACTCAACAACAGAAGGAAGAAACTGTTGCAAAAGAGAGTAAAATCCCATGATAGGAGGAGCTCCCTGGTCAGCCTTAGTAAGAAGCTGAGATCCCTTATAAGATCCTCCAAAGGTAGCTACAAAAACAAAATTGCCACTGTTTCTAAGGGCAACCACAAAGCATGCTATAGCTATGTCAAGAATCTCAATGGCAACACCCAGATCTGCTCTGAGTTACAGCACAACAGCATGAAAATTACAGAACCAACTGATATTGCCAACATCCTGGTAGATAGGTTCAGTGTTAACTTTACCCCCCCCCCCTCACCCCCTAAAGGGCCCATATCTATACAGGAAGAATGCAGAGTCCCTGTAATCACATCTATGCAGGTAAAAGCTGCACTTTCTAAAACCAAAAACACTTTTTAACACTGGACTCAGAAATATCCAGTATGGTAGGCAATTCTACCACTATAGTGTATAAGAAAGACATTTCTTTCAAAGGTATAAAGAAATTCTACATTAAGTGGAAGAGGTAGAAGCCTTAAATCTGGGAGATGTCCTCAGTGTAAACACATGGTGGACATGGAACAGATTAGAATCAGAAACTTTGGTGTGATCAAACCCAAGAAGAAGTATTATTGTTTCTCTAAAGGGGTGGTGTACATGGCGATGTGCCAGTCCTGCGATGGATTTTATATAGGCAAGACCAAAAGGGCTATTAAACAGAGAGTTTATCAACATATGTATGATATAACTAACAAAAATGACAAAAACGCCCTTTTCAGGCATATTAAAGACCATCCTTCCCACTTTTTTAAACTATGTGTTATTGACCATGTTGAATTAGGACAAAGAGAGGGTCCATTTGATGATTATTTGGAATTGTTGGAAATGAAATGGCAGGTCAGGATGAATGC
This sequence comes from Protopterus annectens, assembly GCF_019279795.1. Taxonomy (NCBI): domain Eukaryota; kingdom Metazoa; phylum Chordata; order Ceratodontiformes; family Protopteridae; genus Protopterus; species Protopterus annectens. The sequence goes on from NC_056725.1 coordinate 1,255,053,131, forward strand.
TTATGTTTACCCTGGCCTGAATGACAGAATCTTCATATGTCCTCCTTTAAAACTTAAATCTGTGTTCTGCATTTAATGTATTCAGTTTATTCCATGATATATGGTCAGATTTTTAGAAATTAACTGTGGTTTTGTACTTTTGTGTTTTTTATGAACATTATGTCCTTAAAACATAATTAAAAAAAGGGGGTGGGTCAGTTTAGGTGCAACCTATGATCTTACAGGAGTGTATATTTAAACACATGTATCTGATTTTATCATTATTCTGAAGAAGTCTTGTATTTTGCAGAAGAAAGCACTCAATACATTTTATCTTTTGGCACCTGTGGTTTTGTTTCTGGCTTCTCCGAATTCCGGATTTTACTAGTTTTTGGGTTTGTGTTTACTGAGTAAATCCAAACCTGCAGTTGTAGAAATCAACCAAGGAAGGCTAGGCAGTATTAATCTAACAAGACCAAGAAGTCAGAAATATGTGTGACAAACCTGTGAAACTGTCAAGGAAGACTGCTATAAATCATTTCCTGCTGTTCAAAATAAAATAAAAAAAGATTTGACAGAAATAAGCTATTTCCCTGACAAATTAAGACCCAAGAATCCAGCAACAGACTGGTAATGATGCAAGAGTATCACAGTTTGGTGTTCTGAAGTTGTAAGGCTTCAGCACTCAATAAGAAAAGTGGGCAATGCCTTTTAAAAATAATCAAAAGATACTGTATTTTACATTAAACTATACATTTAATTGACCTTTACTAATTGTTTGTAGTTGCTGTAAAGTGTGTGCTTTCATTGTGATCTAGTTTATGGTTAGAGAAGGGATGTTCCTAGCTGTAATCCTAAAATAAGAGACAGGACCAATGATAGCAAGCTGCAGTTTGATTAGATGAACCCATGGAATCCCCAAAGCATTACTGGAAACACCCCATTTGTACCATTAGCTTATTAAAACAGTCCAGACAGCCTGACATATCGGAGTTAGTTTTGGTTCACTGGATATTAAAATATGTATTTAAAGGGACAATGTAATTTACTAACAACAATTCTTCACAGTGTCATGGACTGAAGAGAAAAAGACGTCACTGCAAATAAATAATGGACTTTCAAAATAAAGCATTTATAAATTATTTAAATTGACTTATTTTAACTACTTATTGTTAGAGAAATTGTTTGCAAGCTGTTTTCTGTTGATTTTTTAAGGATAGCACAGTGGAATAAAAAAAGTATTGTTTGAAAGCATACTGCAAGTTCAAGCCCTTTTGTATTATTAATGATTTAATACAAGTTTATTATGTGTATTATGGATACATATAACTTAAAAACTTAACAAGTAGTAACACAAAGGAAACTATTTAGAATTATTGTAATGCTGAAGAGAAATCTGACTCCAGCCAAAACCTAATGTAACTGTAACAAATGGGAATATTGAATTATGCAGTTATTTTTGCTTGCAACATTTTAAGGTGGAGTTTAAAGGAACTGGAACTTTTTTCAATTAAGAATAAGCTGAGTTATTAGAAGACTACTGAAAAGGAGAAATTGGGTTGGGGAACAGACATACTATAACATTTAAGATGTCAGACTTAAACAGGTATGTCTGCATATTATTCCTCATGTGATTACTAGAACAGTCTGGAGACTAGGGGATAGACTGCCTGCTAAAAGCTAAAGTCTCACCCTGGAAGAAATATTCATAGGATCATAGGATCATAGGAGGTTACTAGGCTAATGGCCCTGGAACCCTTACAAGCCTAACCAAGAGTTTATCCCCAAAAGAGAAACCTCAATCAGCACCTGTCACCCCTGTCAATGTGGGACAAAGGTGAAACCCCTGGGACAAATTTGTGGTTTCCTATCCACTCATCAAGGTTGCGCTTGAAGAGGGTCAGTGAGGTACTCTGTTTGACATGTATGGGAAGTCTATTCCAGAGATGTTGCAGCTTCTGGGAGACAAATCTGTCTCTCTAGCAGGTTTTGTTAATGTTGCATATTAGATTCAGGCCTATCGAGAGGGTAATGTGCAAGGAATTAGACTTACAGATATGGAGCATCTCTAGTAGTGCAGGTTCTGATATTGCCTTGTAGGCGAGACACAGATCACCTCTGAGCAATCTGCATGATACCAAGTAAAGTGATAGTGATTTGAGCCTGTCTGCATAGGACAGGTGTTGAAGGCCATGGAGTCTCTTTGTGAGGTATTTCTGTGTCCATTCTAGTTGGTGCAGGTGTTTGGAGAGTTACATATCAAATGGGGCATTATACTCAATTATGGGTCTAATGAGGGAGGAGGACAGAGAGGTAATAACCTCCTTTTTTCCAGATGCAATCCCTTTACTTATGAGATGGACCAAGTAAAAGGCTTTTCTGACCACTGCCACCACATGATGATCGAATATGAGATTGTTGTCAACCTGAATGCCAAGGTCTCTCACCATAGGTTGTGAGCTTAGGTGGTTGCCGTTGATGTGGTAATCAGTAGTGGCCGTGTTTTTGCAGAATGGTATGATAATGGATTTTTTTGCATTTAACTTAATGTCATGACTTTGGCACAAGTTATTTGTAGCTGTAAGCCCCTCTTGTTGTATGTTAACATCATTCAGGGAGTCAAAGACAGCACCCAACTTACAGTCATCTGCAAATTTGGTCAGCCACAGGCCCTTTGTCTTTGCCTGGACCTCTGAAAAGTAGATGCCAAACATTAGGGGTCCCAGGACAGATCCCTGGGGAATGCCACTAGTGACAAGTCTGCTGTCGGAGGTGGTGGCACCTATTTTGACCTTGTAGGTCCTATCTGTGAGCCAGTTGGCCACCAATCTGATGAGATAGGGATTAACACTGAGCTGTGTTAGGTTTTTGATGATGCCTGAGTGGGGTATTGTGTCAAAGGCCTTGGCCAGGTCAAGGTAAGCTGTATGTACTGACTTTCCCTCATCCAGGTCCTTGGTGGCAGTCTCAAAGAAGTCAACTAGGTTCAATAGCAAGATCTGCCCCTGATGAATCCAAATTGGGTGGGGTCGAGTGTTTGGAGATTGCCTATATCCTTGTTTATGAGCTCCATAATAATACACTCCATGGCTTTACAGATCAGACTTGTCAAGCTAATGGGGTGATAGTTTCCCAGGTCAGTAGTGGCACCACCTTTGTGCAAGGGGATGACAATAGCGGTTCTCCACTCTGCTGGAATGAAGCCTATAATTAGCTGTGGTTAAAAAGGCTGCTTAATGGCGAAGCTAGTCCTTGCTGGAGATTGTGCAGAATACAGCCTGGGATATTATCAGGTCCCATGGAAGCTGTGTTCTTTGGCTTGGATAGGGGCTTTAACACTTGATCTATGGAGATGTGAGGTGTGGGACAAGTATTGGGGATGTCAACTGGGCCTTTTTTGGGGGCAGTAAAGGGGTGAGGTTTGCGCTAAACCTATCAGCTTGCAGGTTGGCTAAGTCGGCAGGATCAGTGTAAGTGGTAACATTAAGTACTAATTCCGAACACACTTGGACTTTGCCATGGAGGTTCCTAACATAACTGAAGAAGGACTTGTGGTTTCCCTTTATTTCAGAGGCTAGTTTCAACTCATAATTGGCTTTGGAGTTTTTACCAGTGATCTAATTTGCTTGTTGAGGCAGAGGAGGGAGATTTTCTGATTTGAGATTTGTTCCTTTTTACCCTTGGACAACAGTTTCTTCCTTTTGTTGTATAGCCTGTTACTAGAGGATGTCCACCAGACAGGTTTGTGTTTCCTAGAGGAGCAGGTTTTAGTTCTGTTGGGTATGAATGAGTCCATGCAGCTGTACAGGTGTTTGTATACTGCAATGGCATAATGTTCATCATAGTCGTCTGCATCCTGTGAGGGAGGCGGTGGTGTGAAGCTGCTGATACCTTCGCTTAAGGGTGTAGTCAGCTTTTGAGAAGTTTTTCAGCCTGGTTATGGCTGAGGAGGGGTTGGGTGGGATAGAAACTTCAAATGAGACAGACTGATGATCTGATCTCACCAGGGAAGAGCATACTATGGGAGTGGTGCAGTGGTCATCCATGTTGGTGAGAACCAAGTCCAGTATGTTATGTTATGAGACCAGCTAGTCTAGTGCATTAAAGTTGATGAAGTCAAGGAATCATTGGGTGAGTGCATTAGTTCAGGAATAGTTCACCCAGTCTACGGTGGGGGTAGTTGAAGTCACCAAGGATCAGGGTGTTAGGGGGTACCTTGATGGAGTCAAGTAGGTCCAGGTAGGAGGACTGGGTATCCTGAGACATGGAGGGGTGTCTATAGCTGGCTAAAAGTTGGATGGGTGTCTTGCCAACTGTCAGTTGCACCTGGAGTAATTCCAGTACGTCATGCTGGTAAGCCAGTCTGGAGGTATGCCTGTCTTTAATGAAGATAGAGACTCCACCACCCTTAGTCTGGCAGGGGTGGTCTCCGCAGTCCTGAACCAAGTTTCCATGACTGCACAGACATTGGTATCTTCCAGTGTGAGGAGATCCTCCAGTGAGTTCATTTTCAGATTAAGGCTCCTAGCATTGAGCAGCATGACCTTCAATTTGCTTTTTGACAGATCTTTCATGTTGGAATATTTGTCTTTGGGTCATAGCCTAAAAAAGGCACAATGGGGGAGGCAAGAGCCTTGATCAAGATCCAGAACTCCAGGGGCGACAGATGGAAGCCATTTCTGCAAAGCATTGAGGCTTGCCAACCATGTCATTCCAGGCAGATACTGGATCCCCTTGGAAAGACACCAGAAACTTAGCCAATTGTTGAAGTCAATCATTTTTTGTTGGTATTGTGGCAACATTCATTGTGAAGACAGGATGCTACTCAGGGCCAGGGTCACACCAGCCTGGAGCACATAGTCTAAGAGCTCAATCATATCTCTCTTCATATAGTCCAGGTAGGTACCTGCAAATTGTA
>NC_056725.1:1255063027-1255095527 GCF_019279795.1 Protopterus annectens
AAACATTAGGATTATTGGATGAAATATCTAACATAAAGAGTAAAGTGTGCAGCGTTATTATTGTCAGAAATATATCAAAAAGTGGTTGCTGTGGCCACAGTATAAAGAAAGGCACATTTCCAATTAGAACAATAATTGGTATATGGGCTATATGATAGAAGTTACTCAAACGAGTGTGGCAAGGTCCTATATAGGAGTTGTTCAGATAAAGATCATATTGCTGAGTGCTATATGACTACTGGAAAATAATTGATTTGTAAGATGGTTGGGCCACTACTTATGTAAATGTTATTATTTTTCTTAAATGGTGATAGCTGGTTTTATGTTTTGATTATTGTGGTTCTTATTTGTAAATATGTTATAAAAGTATATGCAATAACATTATTTAAAATGCATTGCCATTCTATGTACTACTCAGCTACCTTACTACTCTTGTGTAATTATCTAATATTATATTTCTGTAATGTAAATGGGAATATACCTGCACCTCTTGCTTTGTAATTTTTAATTTCTGTCTGGTTATTTCTACAGTGTCCATTTTGAGGCAATCTGCCATAAATGTTCATCCAACTTATAAAAAAATTAAATTAAACAAATATATAGCATTGCTTTTAAAGGAAACAAGATAAAAACGCACATGATTTCAGATTTCAGAAAGATTTCAGGAGGCTATCAAAGGCTTTGCCAGCATTCCCATAACTAAATAAATTAAAATAACTAGTTCTTGAACTGCAAATATCCATTTCCTTATAGTACATTTGCTTGAATAAAAGATAAAAAAAATTTGCCGACCTAGTCTGCACTGAACATTCTTCTCCCATCCATCCCTGCCTTCTCCTTTACCTTTCTCCATCTGCTACATGTGCTCTTGAATGCCTGTCGATTCTCTGCTTCACCTATTCAAGTAGTCCACTGCATCGGTACAAAACCCTCTCAGTGAAGAAGTAGTTTCTCTATTACTGGGGAGAGATATTCTTCAGAATTTTATGCCTTCAACCCCCGCCTTTTTCTTTGTCATTCCTGTTCCGGGTGACCCTGATATGATCTTGCTTACTGACATCATGCCCATATATTTTTTTTTTTTTTTGCGTGAGAAGATTTTGAGCTCCTCTAATCTCTGGCCTCATACTTCCTCTCCATCCCACAATCCCACATATCCGTATGAGATTCTTCCAGTAGCCAGACATACCTTTCCTTGTACAGTGCTAAGAATTGCACAGAGTACTCAGGGTATGGCCTGAGTAAGACACTGCAGAGTTGAAGCATTGCATAGATATTTCTACACACATATGATGACATAGTCAAGTGTTCTGCTTGCTGTTGCCAATGTTCTCTAATTTAGCACTTGGAGGTCCAGTCCAAGTGTGATCAATTCCACCTAATGATTCTAGTACTCATTCACCAACAGTTTCACTTTTCCCAGCTGATATGTCACACTATTGTAGTCATGGCTTAAGTGTGCTACTTAATATTTGTCTGGAATGCTCTTTTAGTTGTACTTTTCTGCATGCTTACTGAGCCCTTCGAAATCCATCCATAGATTGTTTTTCTTATAATTCACCGCTGCACATATATTTGTTGTGTCACTAGTGAAAAAGCTGATCCTGTTCTATATTCCCTCACATATGTCTAACACTTAAAACATTTTGAGGAGTGCTGGACCCATGAGTGCATCCTAAAGTGCCCTACTAATTACTTTCCTTATTCCTTATATCGTATCTCACACCAAAACCAACCCACTGTGTCTTAGCCTTCAGCCAAGTCACAATCCAAGTCTTTTGCCTTGGTCCTGACCCTAAACTGTCTTTTTTGTTAGCCACTTTTGTGGACAAAGCAGAAGATACTGCTGAAGACTAGGTGGGACCACATCTGCTGATATTCTTTTGTCTATCACTGTTTAACTTCTCCAAGTCTTTTGGGTTTTTAATACCACAATGGGAATAGGCTCCATTCCTAAGCCAAAGTATGATTAAAGGTTGTGAAATTAGTATTGTTTCAATGTCTGATGCTCTTCGTAGCACCCACAATGTGCCCAAAACTGACTGCTTCTGCAATTCATATGGTGTTACATGTATCAATAACATATTCAATTACTACTGTAAATTCAGTTTTATAAGTCCCGTTGCTCCTATTATTATTGGAACCCTCTGGGTACCCTCCCTCCACATTGCCTCATTTCTGCCTGCAAATCCCGGTATTTTATGACTTTGTGTCTCTCTGTATGTAAGACACTGTAGTCACTGTGTGTAGCAATTTCGGTGATCAATGCTTTTGTCTCATTTTCATGGACTACTATATCTGGTTTTCTCACTTCTATTTTTTGAATTGTTGGTCCGGGATAATCCCATGTGATATAAACTTTAACATTCTGTATAATGCTTTGTGGCTCATGTTTCCAATGCTTTTCTGCTACTTCAGTGCTATAATGTTTGCACAATCCCCAGTGTAACAGTCTTGACACATTTTGATGACTTTCAGCACACAGTCCTTCTGCCATTAATATATCACAGCCAGCAACAAGAAGTGCGACTGTTTCCAGTTCTGTTTTACAAAACCTGCCTTTGTCTATTTCTCCCACATGTTCAATGGACTTTGTAAACCAGCATCTATGTAGTCCTCTATCATGGGCCACTTATATTAACCTTTCATCTTTTGGTTTAAATTCACCTCTCCTTAACCATTCCTGAATCAAATCCTTTGACATGAGGTTGTTCTGTACTTGTAACTATATTTATGCCTTTTCCACATTTCTTGCCTTCTCATCTGATCCTTCTCCTTATATTCTTTCTTTTATTTTTTGATCATTCAATTGATGCCTGATTTTTGTCTACTTCTGGTTTGGTTTCCATTCCTGCTTGACACTGACATGCTTCTGCTAAACTAAGCAGGGAGGTCATCTTAGACTTGTTCTCTTCATGTTTCAAATCTTTCACTACATTTGGATCTGGTGGGTCAGCAGATATGCATGCAGTCCTACGACTGCAGATCAGTATGTAATTAATTTTGTGGAGGCCCATACCTCGTTCCAAATGAGGAATATATAATCTTGGTTTGTGCTGAATTTTATATATCATTTTATAAGCATGAAGCATTTTCTTTTTTTCCTGTCCAACTGATTCAATACCTTTTGGGGCAAGTCAGTCACCGCAAAACTTTAATTTAGAACAAGAAGAGCAAATTGATTTACTGCTTGGACTTTGTTGCTAGAAGTCAGGGCTGTTTTCAGTATTAATTTTAGTCTTCCAAAATATTCCTTACTGAGTTTTGTTCGCACTTGTTCATGCTTTATTGTCAATCCTTCAGCAATTTCCAAATATTTATGCACTCCCTCCTGCTCAATTTCATATATATCACATTCCTATCCCAGGCTGATGTTTTCTTGATCCTACAGCTTCCCTGCTTTAAATGTTGCTATTGTACTTTACCAAGACCAAATTACATTCTTACATCATCTGAAAAAGGTTTGACCACTTCCAGTTGTGCTTTCAGCTCCATCATCCCCCAAAAAAGTTGAGAAGTCTTTACACTCTGATGTTGTCTAGCAGCCAGATTTATAACCATGACCTAACCTGTTAAGTAGACAGCTTAATGGATTAAGGGCAAGACAAAAGAGCAGTTGTCAAGAACAGTCACCCTGGAATATCCCCCTTTGAATTTTTATAGCTGGGATAATAATTCATCCTTTATCATGGCTTAGCTGCAAAGTGGTTTGCCACTGTTTCATGGTCACTGTGATGTAATTGATCAATCTAGGGTGCATCTTATACATCTGTAAGCACTCCTTTATCCATGAATGTAGGATTCTTTTAAATGATTTTTTGTAATCTATACATGCCGTACTTAGACTCCTCCCCTTTTTTCAATTCTCCATTATGACTTTATTTAACAACAAAAAATCATTTGTTCTGTATGACTTACTTTTGTTACCCTTTTCTTCAGTTGCCATGATTGAGTTTTCTTCTAAATGACTAACACTTCTATCAGCAGCAACTCAAGTATACAGTTTATATACATTGTCATAAGGCAAGTTATTGACTATAGTTTTTAAGACAGCTTTCAGTTTCACTCTTAAGGAGGAGTATCCTTTTTCCTGCTGTTAATCAGGCAGGTGTCTGCTCAGGGTGCACATATAAGTAGTTCTTAATCAGGGCTAAATCTTCATGTAAATATGTTAATACTTCTAGTCATAAGTTAGGTACTGCATTTGAGCCGATAGTGTTTTAGTTAGAAGATTTTCTTAATTTTGTTTTAACTTCTCTGGCCATTTTTTCATCCCAATTCATATCATGTACATTTGAACTTCTTATAGTTTATTTTACTTCTTCTATCCATTCAGCATCTTTGTTAAATTCCACAGGGGCTTCTTACATATGTATCTAAAATGTATCTATTTCTTCTTTTTTTTTTTTGGTGGGGGGGGGGCTGTTTCTGTTCCTTTTGCTTTGTTTCCTATTTCTCTATAAAACTGTTTGGAGTCATCAGTGAATTGCTTATTTTGTTATTCCTTTATTTTTATCTGCATATCTTCTAAGTTTTTCTGCATGTTCCAGTTATCTTTAGTTTATTATTTGTAATAGTATATGATAGATCCTGGTCTGCTCCAATACTGCACTTTGCTTTTATCACATCTATCTAAGTATTTTTTGTCGATCTATTCCCTCTTTTATACTCTTTTTAACAGTGACACTTCTTGCCTTAATTGCTGTATAGTTTTCTCTGTTTGATATTTCAATGACGGTATTTGATTCCTTTCATTCCTTCCCCTTATTGCCCTGTATTTGTTGTGGTAAGACTTTATCTGCTATTAATTTAGCTGTGCAGTAAAATATCCAATATGAATTTCTGTTAATAGTCTTGTTTTATCAGACTTCTAATATTTTGGGTCCTATTGACTTTCTGTAATCTGTTTGTTTCATTAGTTTAATATATATATCCAAATCTATTAAGTCAAGCAACTTAGATCTTTTTCTTCTAAACCGTGGGCACATTCTTTATCCTCTGTTTCTGGGGGACATTGTACAGAAAGTTCCAGAACATCTTCCTGTGACATATTCCTTTCAGCTGCATTCTGCATTTTCCATTGCTCTTTCATATGGGAACTCCTTGGCCTGTCATTGCACATTGACTATGTCAGAGTTGCCACTGTTTCCTGCTCCTTCCCTTGCTGTGCAACTCCAACTGAGCTTTTGTATTGGTTTCTTACTGAAGTATCTTCATATGACAGCTGATAACATGCTTCCCATTCCACCTGTTTCTCCTTACTTTGGGGACTCGTTATTCTATCATGCTGTGACATTACTAGAGCTAGATTTTCTACACTAAATCCTTCATTTCACAGATAACACATAACTTTGGTTTCTATTTCTTTAACGTATCCATTACTAATCGTCTTTTCTGCTTTGCCCTTTTGCTTTTCTTATTCTTTGTATTGTAAAATATTACAGGATTTGGAAGAATAGGTAGAACCACATCTGCTGACATTCCTTTGTCTAGCACAGCTGTATGATAGTAATAATACTGGATCGGGTTTTACTAAACATTCTCTCTGTCTATTAATCCATGTTTGTTACTGTTCTAAAAATTATCCTCTAAGAAGGTAACCAAGCTTTCCCTGAGGATTCCCTTCATGACTTTCCCTACAACTGCTAATTTGATAAACTTACAGTTTTCTGCTCCCACCTTGTAGAAATGTACCATGCTTGCTGTCCTCTGGCCCTACAGATCTTCTTCAATTGCTATTAGTAGGTGAAGATTTCCATGACACTGGTCAGACTTGTGAGGATTCTAGGAGGTAGCCCATCTGCTATGCATGTGTTATTCTCCCTTAAGTAAGCCAGTTGCTTCTCTGCCTATTCCATTTCTGTCTTGGTGTCTATCCCTCTGCATGCTCACTTTCTCCACCCTTCCATCATGGCACCCTTCCCTTGCTTTCCTGTATAAAGAATGAAGTACAATATCCATATACCACACTTGCTGCATATTCAAATAAACAAATAAAATACACGATTCAAATGAAAAAATATGTTTATAACAACTCATATTTACTTTGCCTTAATATTCATTATAAATAAGTATAATTTATCTGGAATCAGAATATCAGCTTGCGCTTAAGTTAGCCAGGTTTAATTCAGATCTAACAGTAAATGTAAACCTATTCTTGCTTGTCACTCACTTCCCCTAGATGTTGCTAAATTATAACCACACCCACCCCACAGGTCTACATATGTCTGTGACCTAAGTCATGTTTCAGAACATAATGTCAAAGTGCCAACAGTAACAAAACAGAAATAACTACAAGGCCTCCAAAACAAAAAAAATAACTACCTTGTCAAAAGCACTACTGCATTAATCAAAGCTAAAATTAAGTTACAAATAAGTAGGAAGCCCCTGTGCAGGGGGTTATACCCTTGCACCCTATCTTATAACTCAAAATTCCTGTATCCTGGAGCAAAGGAACGTACCCTATTACAATGTATGACTATACAGTCACACCTCAGTTTTGGTGGAGCTGAACCTTTAATGATCGGCATTCAGTGAATTTCACTCTGCCCTACAGTTCTTCACTAGTGATACTGTGACAGAGTAAACTCAGAAAATTTGCTCCCCAAATTTGCCTAGCTGTGAATGCTGAATTTAACCCTTCTGCTATGAAATGTCAACTTCCTGAAACTCATTGTGTCAAAAAGATGAAAAAAGAAAATGCCCAAAATTCAAAAGGGTGAGAAAATCCGTTTTTGTCATTTTTGCATGGGGGCAAGCCACCCATCTGAATTTATACTTACCAACTTCATGGTTGGACCAACTCGAAAAAAGGGATTAATCTGCCAAATAAATCAGTTGTTGCTGGTGTACAGTTAGAAACTACACCAGCAATCATTTCCTATGAGAAACAGCTTTCAGCATTATCCAATTGTCTTTTTTTCCTTGCATGCTACTGATGCTTTAGAAGTTTCTCGTTGGACACTTGTAGGGGAGCTGAATTTAACATCTGAATTCTCTGAAAGCATCATATTTTTGACTATTAAGCTTAAGTTTAAATGTTTCCTTCCCCATGTAAAATAAGTGATACAGAATATGTTGTATTTCTACCTTAACAATTCAGAAAGCCCTGAATATGCATATTTGTTTACATCACAGTTTGTGATCATATTAGTTTCAGAAATTTGATTTACAGTTGTACATTGATGTAATGTAAAATGCCGCCAATTAAATATACACATATTATTAATTTTTTCTAAAGCTATGTTATTAACTAATAACTCTTTCAAGTCAGAGGCTCATTTAAATTAAAATATGACCCTCATGCAAGATATATTACTAACTTTGTCATCAGCTACCAAACAGAGTTTAAGCAGGTCAGCCAAATGCAAAAACTAACAAAGGCACTAACCAAGAGAAAACTAATGACAGTATGCGCAAATCTGAATTTCTGATGTGGATAAGATCTCCCCCATATTCTGCTTCCCCTGCAACTCACTAATTAATATAATCAGATCAGATGTTTCTTTACCTCAGTGAAAATGTCGCCCTGTTGGCTAATGGCAATAATTTGGTCACTTTGCATTTGGATCACCATCCTTCTCCCCAATTCCAAATCACTTCATATGTCCAGCAAAGCATTAGTGATGGCTTTGGTATCAACTGTGTGTTGTAAAATCTACTGCACTTTGTTTTCTGGCATCTCAGTCTTTTAACTAATATATTTGTATTCAGTTAATTTATAAAGAATACATGTACACGTGCTGCTGTTTATCCTTTGCTAAGATAAAAACACAGGCTTTATTTGTATTCTATTAGGTGTGCAAATAATACATAGTTGTTCAATATATGGATTATTTTAAAGCTAATTTCCTCTTTCTGTTTTAGCATATGACTGTTGAACAGTCAGAAAAGGAGGAGAACTCAGAGAGACTTTCTAAAATACATTAGAGAACAATGCAATTATTAACATTTCCATGATAATTGTAGACTTGCAGTGAGTTGGTAACATCAGCAAAATTATTTTCTCTTAGAAGCCATTGTAACATGAATATGTTGCCAGTTAAGAGTATTATTTCTAAAGTACATGATCATTTCTGATGCAATATTTTTGTAACTGTCATATAGCCAAGCACAGATGAAAGGTCAAAGTTAAAATTCAGAATGTTAAGAATTCAAAATAAATTAAATGTAAATTAGCAAAATGCTCCCAATGTTTACATGTGCCCAACTGTGAGGGTTATGTCCTCCTTCCCCTACTAGCCAAATATATTAACTCTAAGGTCACGTTTCCTTTGAGATACAGGGAATATGTGTTTTTTCAGCAAAACCAGCTATTCCCTTTACTCCAAAGAAGTATGACCTTGAAGTTATTTTATTTAGTTTAGAGGATGTGTGTGGATTAAGCTCCCATACTGAATGATGGCTAAATAGCATTTTAATTAAGTATTCTATATATTTAATTACTTCAGCACTGTATGCAGGTTAAATTACAAGCCTTTTAGCCTTTGTGCTTTCAGACAAATTCTGTCCTTGATTTCTTGAACTGGAATTATTTTTGTTGCTAATGAAATTTTACGATAAATATTAGATGTTTTATAGAATGAAGTAACATTCATTCAGTAATCATATGAGAGGTATAGAAAAGTGAAAGTTTTACGCATTTGTTCAGTCATAAAATGATGTACTTTTTTGGTGTTTCAGTTCTTCCATAGGTACATGACTTGAAAGAAAAGTTGTGTTCCCATTATAATTTTGGAAACTCTTTAAGTTAAAAAGTTAAAAAGAATATATTTGAGTGCCATTCCTATATTGTAGATAGCCAAAATTATTACATTTTCAGCCTTTTGTTATGGACTTAAGTCATTCATATACAAAAAATCCATATTCTTTTGTGTATTCAACATCAAAAGTAAGACATAAATTGCTTTAAGTTCTGTCTCACTCTTAAATGCAAGAATAAGCAAATGTATCATATTTGTAAACTGGGTATCTCTGAATACTTTGAAAATAAACAATATTGTACATTTACAGGCTTCGCAAGTTAAGAATGCTGGAAGTCTAATACATTTAGTCTCAAGGTTTACTATGCTTATGTTATTTGAATAGTTGCTGCAGGAACATTTAACTACACAGAAAATCTTATTTGCTAGTAGTAACACTGAAAGCAGCACCAACACGCCTAAATGATTTTGCAAGGGGCAAGCCTTCCTCCACACCCCATTGGGTTTCTGAGTCATACACTCTGAGCTCTATATATACCAACTCCAAAGTCACAAGCATTTAGAGAAAAGTGAAAAAAATCAACCTTTTCTCTTTCTTCTTAGTTGGCAAAATCAAAGCACAGCCTGTATTGTAATGTTATTATCTTTATACACAGGGATACCAGGGTATATATCTTTATATCTCTAGTTTATAGATCTTATATATCCAATTTATTTTATATACTTACATAAAATAATTTTATATAAGATTTTATATATCTAATTTATTTATATCTCTGGTATCTCCAACTTTAGACCTATCGCTATCCTCTCCCCTCTCTCTAAAGTACTAGAAAAATGTATTCATAAACAAGCTATGCAGTATCTAATACAGGAAAATCTGCTTACAGCCACTAACATGGCTTCAGACCCAAACATAGCACCACTACAGCTTTATTATCCTTCCTCAGCACTGTCTCTATAGCCATGAATGACCATAAACATATTTCTTGCCTACTCTTGGACCTCTCAAAAGCTTTTGACACTGTCTCACACTCTCTTCTGCTGCACAAACTGCATAACCTCAACTTCTCCTCTGATATTGTTGCATGGTTCTTCAGCTACCTCTCTGATAGATCTCAATTAGTGAGATGGTACTCTGCACTCTCTCCTCCTCTTCCTATAAAAATGGGTGTACCTCAACGGTCTATCCTAGGACTTTTACTTTTTAATATCTTCACTAATAAGCTCTATACCTCCTGTCCTCAGTCATATTTAGTGCAATACACAGATGACTCTACAGTCATCACCAAAGCCAACTCTCCCTCTAAGCTCTTCTCAGCTACTCAGGCATCTTTTAACTTAGTTGAACCATGGCTCTCCAACAACCAGCTCATCCTTAACCCTAAAAAACAAAGCTGTTACTCTTCCTACCTAAAACGTTCAACAATATTAAACCCTCCTTCTCCATACAGTCCCTTAATAACACTACCATTCAGGTAGAATCCAGTACTAAGCTCTTAGGCATAACCATGGCCGGCCTTGGGCATAGGCCAACTAGGCATCCGCCTAGGGCGCCAGTGTAGTAGGGGCACTTTTCCAGTATTTATGTGGTGTAGGTAGACCAGGATGGGGGCACTAGGTAATGTTTTGGGGGGTGCCGTGGAACTGTTTTGCCTAGGACACCAGTTGACCTAGGGCCGCTCCTGGGCGTAACCATCGATGATGAGCTTAAATTTGACTTGCATGTTAATAACTGTATCAAAAAGACTCATTCAAAACTAGGGCTCCTTTACTCTAACAAGAAATTTCTTACCTCTGAAGCCAATACTCTCTCTCTTACCTACCTTCTACCCAATCTAATGTACAATTCTCAAATTCTCACAAATCTTAACTCAGCACTCCTGACCAAACTTGAATCTACCTACAACAAGGTAGCTAGATTTGCTGCCCAACAAATCTACATATCCCATCACCGCCACTCTCTAAAACACCTAAACTGGCTTGAATTACCCCACCAGCTTCTTCTCTCTCAGCTCCAGATAATCCATTCTATCCTATACCAGCCTTCCTACTGCCCAGCACTATCCCCTCTCATTTCTCATTATTCTCCCTCCAGACCTTTCTGAAGCTCTAACCAAGACCTACTATAAATCTACAAACCCAAGTCTAAATTTGGATGCAACATGTACAGCTATCACCCCGCTATTGCCTGGAATAGGCTCCCACTAGAAATCAGGATCCTTACACATCCTAAACAATTTAAGACAGCCACCAAGGAGCACTTTAAAAGTCACTGGTCCTGTCACTGCACTCTCTCTCCTTAAACATCCCCTACTTCTCATACCGTAATCTACTTTCTGCCCTTAACTCACTCTTCTCACTAACTCTCTCTAATCTTCCTTGACTACTCTTTCTACTGTCTTCTAAAATATATTAAGCAAATCGCCTCAGAGAAACATTCTTTTGTAATTGTCTTGCCTTCATGCAACTACATCATGATAAAACTGGGTTTTTGTAACCACTTACCCCAAAAACTATACTCATCTTAATGACATATTTCTTTTTATGCATCTTGGAATAGTTATTCTATACTCCTGATTATTGACACTGCATAACATTGTATTGCTACTTAATGCCTTGTAATAATCCTGTAACATTGCTGCCTAATGCTAATTTATAATGAAAATTGTATAATATGTTGGAGCTTTTCTCCCTGGGCCTCAGCTGAAAAAGGGCTATTCAGCTCAGTTGAACAATCCCGGTCAACAAATGTAAAATAATAAATAAATAAATAATATATATTAAGAACATTCTGGAGAAGGAAAATATATTACTGACACTCTGCCAGTCAAAAAAATATAAATATTTAAAAATAGGTACCTATGCCATCTTTACTGGGGAGGAAGGCCAAAATGTTGACTATGACCACAGTTTGGCTAGCGACTAGGGCATTTGCTGGATTGGGCACAGACAGTGGGGTGGAATGATGTAGGTAACCATGTCTGCCTCTCTCCAAGTGGAGGATATAGGGGTGTGTGCCAGATATACTCACTCTCAGTTGTAAAATTCCCAGTACAGATAGTGGATCATATGGAGGTACTGTCTACAAGGGGGGCAGGGTAACTGATTTTATGAATAAATGTATATATGTATGTATATATATATATATATATATATATATATATATATAAATATATATAACTATATATATATATATATATATATATATATATATATATAAAGAGATAGGCATGAGCATACACTTCACCAGTCCATCGTATGGCTAGTCCTTGGATGCTTCAGACCAGAGATGCTAATGTTTAAATAAAGTTTAAATAGAAAACTTCAATCCTTAATGCAGAAATGATGGCTCCCACTCATGGTGCACTGAACTCTCACCAACAGATTGAATGACCCATAGGAGCAGTGTTTCCAGGGAATAAATTGGTATATACAATGAGAGAGAGGGAAGAACTTAATGGTCTGCAGAGGTGGGGGTGCATATTTCTGGAGGAAAGAGCTCATGTCACCAAACTAATTAAAAAATCTTTAATATTTAGCAGAATAACAATTTCTAAACCACTCCCCAGCTCAATAAGTAGTTCTAACCATATATACAGTAAAGTGTGGTCTGCACTGCCATTACAGAAAGTCAACAGTGAATCATTCTTTGAACGGGAGAGTTGTTTTTTTCTGTTAAAACTCATTACATGCAGCTGAAAGCATGTTGCAGTCAGTCTCAGCCCACTTGAAGTCAGTGCCAAGCCATTTGAATTTAATGACTTACTATGTATATGAAATACATGCTTCCTTTTATTCCATTTCTATATTCATCAAGAAATGAACCCATAGGGGGGGCATGGCCAAGGATGAACACAGGATAGCAGCAGATTTCTTCAGCTCCACCAATTTCATTACACTGACAGGAATTAATTACTTAAAAAATTAATTTTTGAAGTAATTTTCTTTCTAAACATGTTTGTTTTATATAGTTCTTGAACTATATCTAAAAAAGAAAGGAAATTTTAACAATATTCCTGTCAGAAATCACTTTGGAAATTTTCCTGTCAGTTTATCAGTCTGAAATGAGTTCCAGTAAGACAAATTCTCAAGACTCCAGCATCAAGAAAGAACTTCAGCCTCTGATAACTATAATCCAGCAACTTACTGCTAAGATGGATAAAATGGATACTAAAATAGATACCTTCATAGAAACTACAAAACAAATAGACTTGTTACATATAGACCTGCAACAACAGAAGATCCAGATGACAGGCATAGAAGAAGCTGTGAATGACATGGAAAATAGAATCCAAGAAGAGGAAATCAACATTGAGTTTCTGCTGAAACAAAATACACATTTACAAACAAAGCTGGATGACCTGGAAAATAGATCTAGGCGCAATAACATTAGGATTTTTGGACTGCCAGAAAATATCGAAGGTAACAATATTACTTCTTTTTTAACAACATGGCGCCCTAAAACTTTAGACTTACCAGAAGCATTCTCTTTTGGTATCGAAAGAGCACATAGCTCTATAGCTAATATTAACTCTAACAAAAACTATCCTAGATCAGTTATAGTTAGATTTCTATCATCTTTTGATAAAGAGATGGTTCTTAAATCTGCTTGGGCTAAAGCTCCTGTTAAGATTAATGAGACAACTGTGCGTTTTGACAATGACTATTCTTCCTTGGTAATAGCTAAAAGAAAAGGTTTTCTGCCACTAATAAGGGAGCTTAAAAAAGCACAGTTTAAAACATACCTTCTGTTTCCTGCCAAGCTAAAAATCTTTCTTCCAGACGGTCCTAAAATTTTTGATGACTTAGACTCTGCTTTACTGTTTATCAAAAAAAATAAGATTTTGGATAAAATAGAGGAAATGGAATGGGCTAGTCCTTCATTAAAGAGACTGGCAACTGAAACTTCGTGGAAGACTTCAGAGAAGAAGAAGAGACTAAAAAACAAATGATTTGTTCTATGTTTTTTTCTTTTTTTCTCTCATCATTTTACTTCATTATTAATCTTTTTAAATATAGTTCCTGCATTTCCAGAAAGCCACAAATATTCTGAAAAAGATTTAATCAAAGTTATTCTCTGTGTGCAAAGAAATGTTTTGTTTCATAACCAGTCAAAATATCTGAGGAACTAATAACAAGCTATTATTCAATTTGTTTCTCTTTCTGAAAAAGAGAAATAAGGTCAGTAATTTGATACATTTTTTTTCTCTTTTTTTCTCCTTTTCTTCTTTTCTTTGTTTAAACAATGACATTCTATTTAGATTATGTAGTGGGTAAAGGGTGGGGGAGGGCAGGGAGAGAAGAGTAATGAAAATATGATTAATAGAATAATAACATATTTATTCTTGTAAAAAGTTTATATGTTCTTCAAATGCTATTCCTAATTATACGTTCTTGATTATACTGCTTATGCTTGTTTGTAAATAATCTGTCATGCTTTAACTAATAATAATTAGAACTAAATAATAGTAAATAATATGTTTTATTTTTAACTCTATTAATATAAACAGTAAGTAATATTCCATTGTATATACTTCTTATAGCTTTCTCTTACATTTTTTTTTATTTCTGCCTTACACTCTTTTATTTTCTACTCTCTTTTTCTTTTCTTTATTCTTTCTCTTTATTTTTTTTCATATTAATATATAGAAATGCTTTTGATCATATAGACACAGTAAATAATAAGATTTGCATAAAAATTGAGTTGGGACAAAAATATTGAGTTTCATTACTTATTAATAACTTTGGGCTTAATTTCACTTACATAGAGGCTGTAATAACCTGTAAAATACATCGCAAAGGTTTTGTCATGTTTAGATGCATTTACACTGCTAAATGAATGTTTGTCACTAGTTTTTAACAAGTTTCCCACCAAAATGTTAAGGGAGACAATCTGGGATGTGGGCTACCTCATGAACAGTGTCCTCGAGTTGTTTCAAAAGCTTCAACTCTCAGAATTCTCACAGAGAAGCTGAAAGCAGTCAATCTGACCTTTGGCCCAGATATCACACTGACACATTGCAGATTCAGGAAGAACACTCTACCAGGAAGTAGAACTGATGCAAATGCGACTGTGAAGGAAAATGAACTCTTTAACATCTAAATATGAGTTATTTTATATAATTACTTAAATATCTATGTTATAATTCATAAAATATGTCAGTTATAATGATTTTAAATGATGCAGTTTCTTGTAGTAAGTAAATGTCTTATTTTAGAAGGCATATAAAATGAAACATTTATTCAAGTGTTTTTGAAAATCTACTTGACTGCAGCATACTAATCTGTGCTAAAAACTTATGTTCCAAACATATACATTACTATAACTCATTTAATTCATCTGATTGACAAGCATAAATAACTTTATAACTCTATTCTGGAAGAAATTGTCATGTGATATATTTTAAAGCAGTAATATAGACATACAAAATACAGATGGCTTTTTTTACAATAATGCAAGTGTTTCTGAGAATTTGCATAACTATGCAGTATGATTTATAACAATTTCTATAAATATAATATTTTATTCTATTGACAATAATGAGTATGAGTAAAATGCTCATATACAAGCAATTCAAGGTTTTTTTTTGGAAGCTGCTGACTGCATTTACATGACAGAAAATAGATGCATCTTAATATATGTAATGTCTGAACCATATTAGCCAAAGTTTTTGATTTAAATGAATGTTAGAACTTATTTTTACATACTGTGAATAAATTAATATGTAAATATGCCTTCCTTTTTTTTTTTTCTCTCTCTCTCTCTCTTTCTTTCACTCTCTCCCCCTCTTTCACGTCTTTTATTTCTCTCTCTCCTCTTGGTTCCTAATATCAAGATTATTTGAATGCTATTTATTTATATTACATAGATGTATATAGTAGTATGAATAGTTTAAAAAAAAAAAAAAGTTTATTTTAGTTTATATGATGCTGTTTTATCAAATGTGTAGTCTTGTCTTGCTAGATAATTGAATTGAAAGCTGTTAATTTAAGTTAAATATAACCAGTATTAAATTGATAAGGTGGTAGCTGAGGTAATGCTGCTTAGGGTAGGGGGTTAACTTGAGTGGTAAATACTACTCTAAGTTGGAGTTTTTAACTCCAGGCTGGATGCAAGGTTTAATCCTTACATTATTTTCACTTGTTCATTGTTATATGTATATAGTTTTGACATCCACAATATATTTTGTACACTCATTGTCACTACAAACAAAATTGAATCCTATACAAAATCCCATAAGAGATTCAATAAATACAGCTATATTTAAAGGTACACCTAAAGGAGGAGATGTAACATTACTTATGTTGTTATTTTTATTTTGATCATAAGATTCTTAAGTTTTAAAAATGCCAAATGACATCTTTAAAAGGAATTTCTTTAAACATTAATGGATTGAATAATCCGTGTAAAAGGGCAAGCCTAATAAGATACATTAATTTACATAAGGCCAACTTAGTCTTCCTGCAAGAAACCCATCTCTTGAAAAAGATATTGATAAACTAGCCACAAACAAATATACAGTATTGGTTAGTTCAGAGCACACTCAGAAAAAGAGGAGTGGCTATTTTATGGAATAAAAGTATGCCCATTCCTAAAACCATTAAGTCTTATCAGGATGACAAAGGAATGTTTTGTATGGTTACAATACAAATTAATGGGAAGACTTACACTTTAATTAATGTATATTGGATACCTGGAATTGGTATTAATACAGTGAAACATCATCTTGATAAGATCATATCATTCTCTATAGGAGATATTATTTTAGCTGGTGACTTTAATTGTATACTACATGAAAGTGATACTACCACTATAGGAAAAGAAGAATTACATCTAATGCAAAACATTTAAATGATTTTGCTAATTCTTATCATTTGAATGATATTAATAATCAGATAGATTCAAAATCATTACCATACACCTTTTTTCTAACAGATACAAAACTTATTCAAAAATAGATAGGGTCTTTATTTCTAACCAGATGGTAACAGATTTAATTAATTCCAAAATCATTTCATGTCCTATATCTGATCATAATTCAATTGTTTTGAATTCATGATAAAAAATACTCATAATGTTCAGATCAAAAGGATACCAGCATACTTAACTCAACTAAAAGACTATAAAGAATATATACTTTCAGAAGTAAAACATTTTTAGACATAAATAATACTCCTGAAGTCTCCATTGTCTATGTTTGGGATGCCTTAAAATCATATCTATATGGACAAAGTATCAGATGGTATAATAATAAAAGGAAATCTTGGGATAAGGAATTGTTAGATATTCAAAGTAAATTAGACTCTTATAAACATAATAATAAAGAAAATATTATGGACAAGAAAGTTATTGAAGAAATAAACGAACTAAATGAGAAATACAAAGAAATTTTAACTCATAAAGTTAAAATAACTTTAGAGAATACAAGTTTTGTCTTATTCAATAAGCCCCAAATACTTACATAGACGTAAAAATAAAACCAAAAGGTTGAATAAACAAAACCATATCAAAGAAATATTTTCTCTAAGGAAAAAGAAGAATGTTTCTAGTATACCAGAAATACTAGATGAATTTAGAAATCACTTTCACAAAATTAACCATAATAACATTAACATGGAACCTAAAGATAAAATAAAGGAGTTTATAACCACAAACATGAATAAAAGCTTAATAAACAACAGATTAAACTATTGGACAAGAGTATTTCATATACAGAGGTTATTACACAAATAAATAAGCTTAAATCAAACAAAGCACCGGGTAATGATGGTATTATACCAGAGATATATAAAATCATTTCTAAAAGTACATATTCATTAATACATAAGGTTTTTATTTTGGCCCAAACTGAGTTAATAACCCCCCCATCTTGGCAATATACATTTATTTCGCCAATTTTAAAACCTAATAAAGATCCAACTAGATGTACTTCATATCGACCCATCTCATTACTTAATGTTGATTATAAAATGTTTATGAGTATTTTTGCTGATAGATTAAAGACAATCATCCCCGGCATTATAGATATAGATCAGACAGGCTTCATTGTAAATAGAAATACTTTTGATAATATAAGAAGAACTTTAACATTAATTGATTTTGCAAATAGGAAAAAGAAAGATTTAACACTTATTAGTCTTGATATAAGTTCAGCATTTGATTCAGTAAGTTGGGACTATCTGTTTACCTTACTGAAGTGCACAAACTTCTCAGATGCATTTGTAAATCTAATTGAGCATTTATACAAAGGAACATTGGCTTATATTAAGGTAGGAACATATGTTTCACAAAAATACCCATTTTAAAGGTACAAAACAAGGATGTCCACTTTCTCCACTATTATTCACTTTAGTAATGGAGCCTTGGGCTAATTTGATCAGAAACAGTACTGACATAGAGGGTTTTGAAATAGATGAAAATACAACATCCAAAATTCAACTTTTTGCAGATGATGTTCTAATTACATCAGCAGGATCTAATTCTTCTATGCAGTCTCTATTTGATAAAATGATGAATTTTAAAAGTATTTCTGGTTTAATATTCAATGAAGAAAAAACTAAAATACTACCTATATATACACGAAAAATATTCTCATTAGTGATTTTACTAAATATGTACCCAATTCAGGTCAGATAACTTATTTAGGTATAATACTATCTAAAGATATTAAATCTATTATATATAATAATTATAATACATGTTTTCTTAATATACAAAACCTTTTTAATACCTGGAATAATATGTTTTTTACTATGGAGGAGAGACTTACAATTATTAAAATGATAATATTCCCCAATATTTTATACTTAATACAATCAATAATACTTCCACCTACAAAAATAATTATCAAGAAACTGAATACACTAATGTTAAATTTCCTATGGGCACCTAATAGACCTAGGATTGCATTAAAGAAACATACTAATAGCTGGTCTCAAGGGGGTATTTCTTTTCCAGACTTTAATTTATATACTATCTCTTCTATTGTAAAAGTTATTACTTTATTAATAGATCAGTCATATGTTGCAAAATGGAAAGATTATTGGGAGCTAATTAGTATGCACTTCATGAAAATCTCCTTAACACATAAAAATATGATTATAAATAACTCCATGTTATGGTTACTAAAGGAATTTTGTACTTTACCTATTACACCTAAACATATGGTTTGTTACCCATTAAATATTATTATTAGCTATCGTAACTTTATATTCATGCACCCTAAGTATAGGGAATGGAATTTTATTATATTCCCTATAATGTATACTCAGGGTATGCTTTTGTCATCTACTTCTGAAGGAACTTATTTAGCTATAGATAATGATCTAAAGTACTGGTATCAGTTGATATCTGATAATAAAGTTAAAAATCTAGATTTCTTAAAACAAGAATTTGATCTAAGAGAAACTTGCTGGTTAGAGGTTCAGACCTTTAGACAACATCTCATTAATAAAATAGATCTAATGTCTATAACAGTTAAAGAATCTATTCCAACACTGATTGATTACTTGATATTAAATTTACAACATAAAGTTTCTGATAAAGGTAAACTTTCATACATACATAAAATTATCAGACAAGAAACTTTTTACAGTGTAGATTCATACTGGAATTATTTCACTTCTATTAATGGGGACCCACCAAATCAACAAGATAAACAATATATATTGGAATCTGCTTATAGAACTACGTCTTCCATTGTCTGGAGACTTTATACATGGAAATTTTTACATAGATCTTTTATACACCTTTGATGATGAATAAAATAAATAATAAAGATAATCTATGTAAGAGATGTAATGTAGAAATTAATGCTGACTGGGCTCATATGTTTTATGACTGTATAAAATTGAAAGAATACTGGAAGTCAATTAATGAATTTTGCAGGCTCTTTTTACAGATAATTTCATTATTTCTAAATCTCTTATATTATTCAACACACCTGTACCTCAAAGTGTTAAAAAGGTTAAGCTTCCCTTGTTATGGTCTATTCTAGCAGTGGCTAGGAAAATAATAACCAGAAATTGGATTTCAGATACACCTCCTTCGTTCAATGAATTTAAAAATGTTATGAATATAGTGTGCCATATGGAAATAAACACAATTAGGTCAAGAACAACTAGAAAAACATCTTATTATATTGTATGGGATAATTTACAAAATTTGTTAAAAAAATCCTAATTTCAATAGCACGGTATTTTAGTTTAATTAATTGATCTGATTGTAGTGGATGTCTTTGTAAATACTTTAGTTGTTTTGTTGAATGTTATAATCATATCTATTTTTAATTACTTGTATAAAATTGTTATGATATTTCTCTTGTATGTTAAAACAATAAACCTGTTTTGAAAAAAAAAAGAAATGAACCCATAAAAGAGATGTAAAGAACAATATCCTTTAAGACAAATACATGTATTTCTGACAAGTTATCTTTATTTTTTAACTGCATATGGATTTTATCACTATTAAAACTTTATTGACACTCTGCCTATCATTAGCTAGGCTTTAAATGTAACCCATTTCCAAGGGGTTGTATATTGCAACATCTTATTCAAATGTCTTAAATGCCATTATTTAACTTATATGAGATGCTCAGATATTTCTTATTTCTTGGTCTACTGTGCTGTACTGTGGACCTTAATATGAGCTGTCATTTC
The DNA here is from genome assembly GCF_019279795.1 of Protopterus annectens. Taxonomy (NCBI): domain Eukaryota; kingdom Metazoa; phylum Chordata; order Ceratodontiformes; family Protopteridae; genus Protopterus; species Protopterus annectens. Next base: position 1,255,083,391 of record NC_056725.1, read on the forward strand.
ACATTTTTTGAAACTGAATTGTATGTTTACTCTAAGGAAATCTCAAGTCCATGGCCATAGTTATTGATATAAAGCAAATTAACATTTTTAACAGGATAGGGTCATGATAAGGTCTGTCATACGTTTACTCATAACTGTGACATTGCTAAGAACTAGTAAACCTAGAATTTGATCAAAATATAATTTCTAACAGTATGTTTTGAATTATTATCAAACTATATACAAATCAGTGGATACAACTACCTGTGACTGTGGTCTCAAATGGTGTTTATTTCAATCTTGCATGAATCATTATCTTAGGGGCATATGCTGAACATGGGAAACCTGTTTCATTTATGCTTTCTAAACAGGCTGTGTATATTGTTAGCCATAATACAGTATGGGAAACACAAACATTGTAGTGATACAAGAGCAACGTTTTCTTGCCACTGGGGTACTGTTATGCCTCCTATTTTTGTTTTTCTCTCCCTCCTCTCTTCTAGCCTATCCCTAGCCCAGCACCTACTGACTCATTCCTTTTCCTTACAGAGTTCGAGGTAGCACATTTATTTCTCATTCAGGGCAAGAGCCCTATAGTCAGTTTTTTCTCTGACTAAGGTAAGAACCCTATGAGCCCATTTATTCTACTTTGGACATGAGAGTTTAGCACTGTAATAGATCGTAATTCACATGGGGGCCCTCTTTCCTAGTCTAACTCTCTCCATATAGTAGCTGCAACTTCTGAGATCCCTGCTTCCTAAGAAAAAAATGCATGCTATGTACATAAGATCAGACTCCTCAGCCATCACCTGACCATAGTGCTGCATGCTGGTGGAGTCATTACTGCAGTGTGTCAGACCATCTTCCTTCCCCAAGGAGGAATAAACTGGGTTTGGGAGATTTGTACGACACTCAGCATCAATTTCTCCAGTGCCTAAGCTTCAGCTTCAGCTCAGGTGATATGAATCATTTATCTCTCTATACTTCCTGCTTCTTACTTTAGATGGTGTGGTGCATGTAAAGTATACTGTGGAATTAGCTGCAACTATAAGAAGCCAAAAGTTAGATATGAACATGTACTAAACTCCCCAACCTGTGATCCAGAAACAATCTGAGATCTTGCTGCTTATAAAAGTAATATATTCTAAGAAAGAAAGATTCTGTGTTGAAAATAATAAGGATTATATACAATTTTATGAATCAGGAGTATATGTTTGAAAGGGCTATGAAGAAAAAGGTAGGTATCAGGCAGAATATCTATTTGCAAACAAACAGTAATGTTGATGCAGGGAAGCATGGTTACCAATGAAACACTAATAAAATGCACATATCCTGAACAGCATGATTCCTTCCTGTACATCAAACATGGAGAAAAGTTTATTTTAAACAATATTTCATTATCAATACTACAGAATCAGCTGTCTGTTTAGTCCTGTGTATTTGTAGTTTTTTTTTGTATGAGAAAGCCTTGATATGCTGTACAAAATCTAGATCAATGTGAAGGTAAACATAAGCTAGAATGATGCCACAGTATAAAGACAAAAATGATCGATTTTAACAATTGGCTAAAATGGTGTCATTCAAAGGGGATCCAGTGCCTGTCAGCCTGAGATGACATGCTTGACAAGCCACGTTGCTTCGCAAGGGACGGCTTGCACCTGTCACCCTTGGGCTTTCGGATACTGGCAAAGGCTCTTGCCACCCCCATAGTGCCTTTTTTAGGCAAGGCTCAAAAGACAAACCCACATCCATAGAAAACACAAAGAGCAAGAAACTAAGAGTAATGTTGCTAAACGCCAGAAGTCTAAACCTCAAAATGCACGCACTCGAATCTCTCCTCAGTATGGAGAACATTGATATCTGTGCAGTGACAGAAACCTGGTTCAAGGCTCCAGAGAGCACCCCAGCACTACCAGGTTATACCTCATACCATGCTTTTCAGCCCAAAAACTCTGACCGAACCACAAAAGGGGGGGGGAATATCCATATTTATCAAGGATACCCGCACCTCCAGGTTAGTGGCGTTGCATGAAGCATCAGAAACCATCCATGTGCAACTAACAGTGGGCAAAACTGCCTTTCAGTTTATAGCATGCTACAGACCACCATCTCAAAATTAGGAATCCCACTCAGCTTTCCTGAAAACACTGGAGAACATGAAGATCTCTCCAAACACCATTATACTGGGTGACTTCAACTACCCAAACATTGACTGGGAGCATTACTCAAGCCCCAACACCCTAGCCCAAAGGTTCCTGGAATTTATAAACTCAAATGCTATGGAACAACTAGTCAAAACTCCCACAAGAGGGGAAAACATACTTGACCTGATCATCACCAACATGGGGACCCTATGCTCCACACCAGAAGTATTCCCCTCATTGGTAAGATCAGACCATAAATTAATTTCACTGGATATCCACAACCCGACCTCACCCCCAGCCCAGAAAACCACAGTGAAAAACTTCTCAAAAGCGAACTTCACACTTCTCAAATCCAAGGTGGAATCCTTCAAGGCCCCAGGGCCAGTGAAAACTACGGCCCAAACCACAGAATCCTATATAAATGCATTCTATGGACACCTCCAAGAATGCATGGATCATGCTATCCCAAACAAAACCAAAACCCAAGCGTCCAAAGGCAGGCAGCCAGTCTGGTGGACCCCAGCCTTAAATAAGTTGTACAACAGAAGGAGGAAGCTACTACATGATAGAGCAAAATCTCTAAAAGGGAAAGCATCTCTGATCAGTACTAGCAAAAAATTACTTTCCCTCATAAAATCCTCCAAGGCCAGCTTCGAGAGAAAAATTGCACAGGACACTAAAGACAATCACAAGGCTTTCTTTAGCTATGTTAGGAACGTGGGATGCAACTTCCAGATATGCTCAGAGTTGATTATAAATGACAAAAAATACACTGAACCCACAGACATTGCCACCATCCTGGCAGACAGGTTCAGTGCAAACTTCTCCCCCCCTTCCCCCCCTAAAGAGCAAATATCTATCCCAATAGAGTGCAGCCTCCCTAACATCTCAGATGCTCAGGTGAGGGCCGCCCTCTCCAAGGCAAAAAACACTGCTTTAATGGGACCAGACTGTGTCCCAGGTTGCGTCCTACATGAACTCCAAAAAGAACTAAACCCTCACATAAAACTGCTGTACAATCTCAGCCTCACTACGGGATATGTACCCAAAGAATGGCGTACAGCAACAGTGGTCCCGCTCCACAAAGGTGGCGCCTCAACGGACCCTGGTAACTATCACCCCATAAGCCTGACTAGCCTTATCTGTAATCATGTCATCATGGAACTCATAAACAAAGACATTGGGGACCTACAGACACTGGATCCTACTCAGTTCGGCTTTGTCAAGGGCAGATCCTGCCTCTTGAACCTGGTCGATTTCTTCTAAACAGTCACCAAGGCCATAGATGAAGGGAAGGTAGTCCACACAGCCTATCTGGACCTCGCAAAGGCATTTGACACAATACCCCACTTGGGCATCATAGATAAGCTATCCAGCTTAAACATAAACCTCTATGTCACAAGATGGGTTGCTAACTGGCTCAAAGACAGAACACACAGTCAGAATTGCCGGAGTCATGTCAGACTCGAAACCAGTTACAAGTGGCATCCCACAAGGCTTGGTCCTGGGACCTCTCTTGTTCGGCATATACTTTTCCGAGGTACAGGCCAGCATGGGAGGACTATGGCTGACCAGGTTCGCAGATGACTGCAAACTGGGTGCCATAATTGATTCTCCAACTGACACGAACATCCTTCAAAAAGGTCTCACAGAGACTGATAACTGGTGCCAGAGCCATGGTCTAAAGCTAAATGCCAAGAAGTGTATAGTCATACCCTTTGGCAAAAACAAAGTGCCCACCAATTACCACATAGGTGGTAACCCATTAAATACAGAAGAAGTAATTAGGGATTTGGGGACCCAAGTTGATAGCAATCTCTCCTTTGACAACCACATAGCCAAAGTGGTTAGAAAGACCTTCTACATAGCCCACCTTATCACGAAAGGATTCACATCTAGATCAAGGGAGGCAATAGTGCCCCTTTATTCATCCCTCATCAGGCCCATCATAAACTACAATGCCCCTTTTGGGATGTACCTTACCTGTCACCTGCAGCAGCTAGAAAGACCTCAAAAGTACCTCACAAAGAGGATCAAGGGACTCAAACAGATGCCATATGCTGCCAGATTAAAGAAACTCCAGCTTTACTCAGTCGCATACCACCTACTTCAAGGCGATCTATGCCTGACATACAAAGCTATGTCCAACCCAGAATTAATGGACATGCTCCACCTCAGAAAATCTAAATCCCTTAGAACCACGCGCTCGAGGGACTTGAACCTCAGCACAGAAATAAATAGAACTTGCTGGAGGGACAGATTCATAATGCAAAGGCTCCCTTCGCTTTGGAATAGAATCCCGGTCCATGTTAGGCAGAGCACCTCACTGACTCTCTTCAAGAGGAATCTTGATGAGTGGATGGGAGATCGTAAGTTTACCCCGAGGATTACTTCTGTGTCACTACTAGACAGAGGCACAGTAAACTAACCTTAAAAAAGGGGCACAGCAAACTCAAATCTAAGGGTGGCGAAAGCCAAACACACTCGGGCTAGGCTTATAAATGCCCCAGGGCAGATAGCCTAGTATGAACCTATGAACCTATGAACATTTTATGATTAATGAAAGCAGGCTTTTAATTTTCGAGGTCTTGTTAAAGAAGAGAAGAGAAAAAGAAAGCCAAAAAAAGGTGTTGATGTCATTGTGAGATGTGGAAATGTGGTAAGAGAATGCTTAAGGGAAAACACAAAAGACCAGTTCTTTAAGTTGCAATCTTTAATGGAATTTGAAAGGCTATATATCATATAAATGTTAGTTGTGATGGCATGAATTTATTTCCTTTTGTTAGCTAGGTTAGCCCCACCAAGATTGAGGAAAGCACACTTAAAATTGGAAACCTTGGGAAAATATATTCACCAAATAAACACAGAGGTAGCATCAATGAAGCTTGTTAAACAAAACAGCATGGGATTGAAAGCATTATCCAGAGGGAAGCTGTACAGGTAGCATGCAGGAGGGCAAAGTCATTTATGATAGTATACACAGCTGTGGACTGAACTACGGACCCAACAGACCTGATATAGCAGCACTGGCCATGACACTGTCAGTACAATAATTGCCTTAATATGGGCTCTAATTTCGCTGAGTGGCAAGTTCAAGAGATGTTAATGTGTAGGTCTGTATGAATGCTAGCAGTCTCTCAATATATTATTCTGTGTGACATGTATACTGAGACAGACGGAATAGAACCAAACCACCTACATACTGACCAGAACTTTTGTAAACTGCACATATTTTCGCAGCAGTTTATTGGGATAATTTTTTTGAGATAGAAAACTAGTGATTTGTTGCTTATTTAAAAATGTTTATTTACTTATTAGTGATCATTCTGTCAGTATGTCACAAAAACATTGCTTAGTTCAAATTTATTGCCCATGAGGAATGCACTCATACATGTTCACACTCCACAGTGCATTACAAATGTAAATTACCAAAGATAAACTATGTAGTGTGACTGAAACATATGGCCATTGCAGAATGCAGACAGCAGGATTTAGGTCTAGCAAACAGCATTTGTTATGACAAGATAATAGGCAAACCTAAGTATACATAATGAATATAGGCATCTTTTAGCTTATTTCTGGTGTGTAAAAGAGGGGTTACAGTGAGTTGTGGAAGGAGGTGCAATTCCCTCCAGCAGGGTCATAACACACATTTCTATAATAACCTTATTAACCTCTTTGCATTTTTAGGAGCCTCAGTCCTGTCCAGGCAAATTAAGTTCAGAGGTGTATCATCTGAATGAAGGATATGAGGACTCATCCATGTTTCACTAATCTCAAGGAAGTCAGGCTTGCACTAGACAGCTCAGTCTTCTAATCAGGAAGACGTTGACATTAAGTGGGGTTTTTAATACTTCTGAAACACTACTGAGGCAAAACAACGAATGATAAAAGGAAAGGGAAGGACAGGATTAAGCTCTGTGTCACCAGACAGATTAAACCAAGACATAAAAATAACAGGCATGATGGCTTTACTGTTAGAAAATTACATAGCAGTACATTTCAAGCCTTCAATTATCTAAACATACAATGTAAATAGAATACTGAATTAACCCCTAGCAATAAATATTTTTGAATTCCTGGGGTTAAGCACTAGTTAAGGAAAGTGGAATCATACCATTTCACACACATCAACACCAGAGAAAAATCAAGAACTCCGCTACCTATTTCATTGTCATAAATTACAGAATCTGGAATAATACCAAACATTATCAGAAGAGGAGCCCCGTAATTCTTCTGTGTATTTCATTGACACTGTCACTTGTTCTTCCTTTGGTTTCTAGGTTCTGATTCTCTGTAAAGTGAAGAAACAATCTTATTCCAGCATGTACAGTATTACAACCCTGATTTATTCTCATACATTTCTATCATAAGTTCAAAATCTATAACTTCTGTAATGCTAAATGTGTTTGAATTGGCAAACTCAAGACATAGCACATAGATCAATGATATATAGAGTATGACTTGTTTAATGCATAGGTCACCTTGATGTAATGGTAAGGTGATTCATATGGAAAGAAGTATATTTAATTTATCATACTTTCAGTGGGCTTCAGTTAATGGTTATAAGGAGGTGTGTACATAGTGTCATACCAGAGGCAGGCTGAGGGATTATTTGTGTGAATATTTGGGAGTGTGCGGTGGATGGCATTTTGAATGGTGGGATTTATAACAGTAGACACATGTTGGCTGTGGTATACAACATATAGGTAAATACAGGACAGAAGATGTTTATCACTAGGAAGTATGGTGTGAAATTTTATTTAATTATCGAAAGTCATGGAATTGTCTGAAGGTCAAGAGGCACAGTTTTCCCCAGGCAAGATCAAGTGATGAAGAACTCTGTATGTATCATTTGAAATGTTTTTGTGTGGCTATTGTCATTGTTATACTGAGACATGGAGTTTTGATGATGTAAGAAGTTGATTCAATATTCTGCAGATTGCAGCATTCAGTATGCCTATTCTTCAGTAATGTACATGTTCCCAAATGTGGGCCATTAAGCACACTCTTTGTGTCATACATCTGTAAACACCGATACCTGTTGACACCTGCCTGGCAATGTAACACAGGGTTCAGTTCTGAAAGCAGTGGAGCAGAACTACAACAAGCAGTGATACAAGGACCTGGGGGCATTTAGCAATACTCATGTGGACATATAATTGATGTGATAGAGAATTAATACACGGTACAGACAACAGTGGTATTCCACTTGAGTTTATATCATGCCATCACAGATTGTCTGTTTCCTACCAGCCTGAAAATTATTTATTAAAATATTGCAAATGCATGGATTTTTAATCAGAAATACAATTGTAGAACTTAGTCTGCTGCAAAATATCAAGTGTCTGAGGAAATTTGAATGACAACTGTTACTGATAGCTGGAGTGCTGCAGCAGTGATGCTAGTATCATGGGAAAGTAAAATTCAGTGAGATGTTTTGGCACCAGAGTGAATGCAACATTTGCAAAAGAAATCACAAAAGAAGATATAAAACCCACTCACTGTTCATAGGTTCATAGGTGTATATTACGTTAATGGCCACCAGGGCCTTCATAAGCCTAGCCATGCAACTCAACCCAATTGTGTCCCATGTAACATGGGCATCTTTTTGGAGGGGTACATTAGTTAAAAGGTTGCTGTCAGAGACATTGGGGTCAGACCAAGGGTGAAATTTTGATTTCCAATCCAATGGTCAAGGTTTCATTTGAAAAGGCTTAGGAATGACCTCTGCTTTACATGGATGGGATGCCTATTCCCGATCATGAGGATCCTTTAAAACACATATCTGTCTCACCAGCATATTCTATTCATACTGCAAATGAGGCTTAAATCCTTGGATCTAGTGGTTCTGATGTTATTCATTTTGCAGATGTGCAAAGGTCCAGCTGGGCCTGGATCTGAAGATGCTTCATATGCCAGATATTGATTGCATCTCAGTAATCTGCAGGAGACAGAGTATAGAGGTAGGGCTTTAAGACAATCTGTAGAGGACAATGTGTTAATACCCTAGATTCTCTTAGAGAGAAACCTCTGTGGGTGTTCCAATTCTTACATTTGCCTGGTCAGGTATATGCAAAGGGGGAATTATAGTCAATGATGGGTCTGATAAGGGCCATGTAAAGTGGTGCTATAACTTTGTTGTACCAGGATGTCATACCTTTGCTTATACATTGCATGACATAGAATTATTTTCTTACTACCTTGGCTATGTTTTGGTCAATGGCCAAATTACTGCCTACATATATTCCCAGATCCCTAACTACTGGGTCATCTCTTAGGGGTGTCTTATCAATGGAGTAAGTAAGCTGAGTGGACTTTCAAAAGGCACTATAATGCACTTATTGGCACTGAGTTTTAATCCGTGGCTTTGGCACCAGCAATTTGTCTGTTTTAGACCATCTTGCAGGATGTTAGTGTCAGGGGGGAATCTATGATAGCTCCCAATTTGTAGATGTCTGCAAACTGTGAAGTCTTCTACATATTACAGATAAGACGAGTATATAACACAGGTGAACCAGAGCAAAAACGGCTGTAACAGTTCTATTACTGTAAAGTAATCACCAATCCAAAGTAAAAATCCAGCTTCTTCTTTATTCGAACAAATAAAACAGACGAAATGAGCGCTTTCACGTATCCTTGATACGCTTCATCAGATTTCATTGTAAATTGAAGCAGCTCAACTTAAATAGTACTCTACAGTCCTTCATTGCACCATTTATCTAATTAATTAATTAACAAACATCTTTCTTTAATAGAGGAGTATAATTTACTTTTAAAGCCATACTCAAACTTAGTACTGATAGCATTCATCCTATGGTATTGAGTCTATCATTTATATACATTTTTAAAATGTCTTCTAGAAAATCAAGCTGCATTATAAGTTCTTTAAAAATAGCATACTTAAAAGTAAAAGTGAAAGTTGCATATTGTGAATTCAAGTAATAAGAGATAAATGTAATATGTATATATACATCTCAAATGTTGAAAACGAAATGTAACAATCTAACATAGATATATTAATGATTTCTAAGCAAATACTTAAATAGTACATTCAGACTCCTAATTATCTATGTAAAAATCATGTTTCATAACTACATGTTTAATGTACCACTGAAGCAAACATTAATTACTTTCCCCATAACAGTTCATGTATCAAACCAATGAATAAATAAATAAATAGATAAATACGCTAATGTGTAGATAGGTAAAAATCTATAGGTGAATAAGTGAATAAATATATACATAAATATATATATATATATATATATATATATATATGTAACACGATACATGTTATATCTGAAATCATATAAAACTATAATCAAATACATAATATCTAAGAAAAATGGAAATATGACAGTACTACTGGCAATTTCTATCAGTTGTAAGCATGTTATATCCTATTAAACTAATGTAAAACTGTCTATAAATGTTAATATTATTATATAAACATAAATATAAATATACAAATAAATAAATGCATAAGTGAATAAATAAATAGTACATATATCTAATCTTTACTTTGTTTTATATAATTATATATATTATGAATATATGTATAAACATTTCATTAAACAGATAACTACATATACATAGGATGTATTTGGTCTTCATTCATCCACATATTATTTCATTATTACCAATTAATCATAGATATGTAGGTTATTTAACATAGTAAAGATGTATATGTGTATATTCAAATAGTATTTCCATCTACCTAGGCAAAATCTTAATATAAATTTAGATCTGTATATAATCTCACAAGGTCTATAATAACCTGATAGTATGGGCCAAGCATCTAGCTTAAATATTAGAATTATCTTAGTATTGGTCTCATTGGAACATACTGGTTCAGACCCGGGGGATAGTGTGCCCTCATCCTTAGGATCCAATGAAGTTCCTTTAGTTCAAGCATATTCACCGACTCTCCTCCATGTGTATTTGTCTCAACTATTTGTAATATTCTAAATTTAAAGCTATGTGTTACGTTTTCTTTTATGTGCTTGGCCAATGCATTGGTTTCATTATTTTTTCTAATATCATATGTGTGATTATAAATCCTTTTTCTAAACTCTCTTTTGGTGAGTCCTATGTAGAATGCTGTGCAAATTTCACATGTTGCAAGGTAGATAACATTACATGTGTTGCATGTGGCATAGAAACTGGGCTTAAATTCATAATTCAAGGTTGGATGTATAAACTCCTGGACCTCAGTAATGTACTGGCACATGTTACATTTATTACATGCAAAGGTTCCTAAGTTAAAGCATAGCCTCGGAGCTGAGAACAGTTCTTTCTTATGTGTCTTACATAGCAATCTTTTTAAGTTCTTATTATTTCTATATACGAATCCTGGGGTTTCTCCTATTATTTTCCTTGTTCTTTCATCCACCGTTAATACTGGCCAATGCTGTCCTATGATTTGTGTGATCTTCTTATTATCATTGGTATAAGTGGTCAGGAATTGAACTCTTTCTCTGAAATTTGAGTTATATCTTTGCTTATTATTATTGTAGAATTTCCATGCACCCTTCTCCACTAAAGCCCCATCTCTATCTTTCATAACCTGCTCTTTAATTTCCCTCACCATTTTTTTATCATATCCCCTTTTCAGGAACAGTTGTTCCATCACTTGTACTTCTAATAGAAAATCTGTTTGTTTCCTACATAGTTTGTTTAATCGAATGAACTGGCTTTTAACAATGCCTCTAAAGACATGCCTGGGGTGCATGCTATCGAAGCTGAGTATAGTGTTCTTCCAACAACTTTTCCTATAGATATTTGATGTAATTTTTCCTTCTTCTATCTTTAGGTTCAGATCTAAAAAATTTATCTCTATATATGATGCTTCCATGGTAAATTTGAGGAAGTGGGTGGTATTTTCCATATATTGTATCAAGCTTGAAAACTGCTCTCTTGTTCCATCCCAGATAATTATGATATCATCTACAAATCTTGAATACATAATAGCATTCTTAAATAGAGGATGACTAAATAGAAATTCCCTTTCCCACCAATTCATCACCAAATTGGCATAGGTGTTAGCGCAGGGTGTGCCCATGGCAACACCCCACTTTTGTAAGTATAAATGGTTGGAAAAGGAAAAAACATTATTGGAGAGGACCATATCCAGCAATTGGCATATTAATATGTTTTTATTTCTACTAACTTCAGGGTAGTGTTGAAGTAATTCTCTAATACTCTGTATTCCATAATCATTGGGGATACTAGTAAAGAGATTTTGTATGTCTAGGGTAATTAGCATATGAACCCCAGGAATTAATGCTATATCTAAACTATTCAGCATTTCTAATAGCTGATAGCTATCTCTCAAAATGGTGGGGATCTGATTCATGATAGGTCTTAAACTCTTTTCTATAAATATAGAAATATTTTGTGTGGCCCATCCTTCACCATCTACGATGGGCCTAAGAGGAGGTGGGGACATTTCTTTATGCATTTTAGGTAATGCTTTTATGTGTGGTATCTGTGGAAATTCTACATATAAAAAATCATACAATACTTTATCAATCTGACGACACATTAACATGTCGTATAACTCATCATTAATTCTATTCAATATTTCAGATAACCTATCGCTAGAAATTTCTATGTATGTGTCCTGATCACTTAACATTAATGCCATAAGTGCATTGTATTGTTCTGTATCTAGTATTACTATGCCTCCTCCTTTATCTGCTGGTCTAATAGTAATGGAGGGTTCTCCTGTTAGTTAGTAATGGAGGGTTCTCCTGTTAGTTCTATTTATTAGTTATTATTTATTATCTAATCTATATTATTATCTATTTATTAGTTACTATTTATTTTTTTATTACAGATAAGACTGGACATTAGTGACAATTTAAAACACACACAGCAAGAGTGGGAGGGAGTATGGAGTAGATGCCAGGACACTGCAAAATGAACAAATGTATAATATTATATCATAGGAGATGTCTCAACTTGCTGGAGATATAATGATAAGGCCATCAATTCAATGCACATATTTTC
>NC_056725.1:1255413027-1255510527 GCF_019279795.1 Protopterus annectens
GTCCATCCTTGTCACACCCAGTGCAACTCTTAATGTCTTTAACTCTGCCACATCCATCTCTGACTCCTGCCTTTTTGTCAATGCCACCGTCTCCAACCCATACAGCATAGCTGGCCTCACTACCCTCTTGTAGACCTTCCCTTTCACTCTTAATGGTACCCTTCTGTCACAATCACTCCTGACACTCTTCTCCACCCATTCCACACTGCCTGTACTCTCTTCTTCACCTCTCTTCCACACTCACCATTACTCTGAACTGTTGATCCCAAGTATTTACACTCATCCACCTTCGCCAACTCTACTCCCCGCGTCCTCACCATTTTTCTATCCTCATATATATATATATATATATATATATATATATATATATATATATATATATATATATATATATATATATGGATTCACTTCAGAAGCTCGAATTTACAAAATCTCGAACTGCAAATAACCGAAACCAAAAGATCGAGTTTTGTAAACTCGAACTTCTGAAGTGAAACCAAAAAAAAAAAAAAAAAAAGACAAACTTTGCTTTTGCAGGGGGGCTTCACCCCCCTGCACCCCCCATGTGGGGGGCTGTGCCCCCCACACCCCCCTACTTAAATATACCAACTCCAAGATCGCGCTACAGTGGGGAAATGGGAAATCTCCCGTCTTGCGCTGTATGTGGAAGTGCAAAATGGGAGATTTCTCATTTCCTGTCAACACCGCAAAAAAAAAAAAATAAAACATTACGTACACAAAGAGCGTACAAGAATCCTTGCCTCTGTATGCACGCAATGTATTAAGGTAAGTAAACTTTTATTTTTAAACACTACACATATTCGATTTACTGAAATCTCGATCATATGGTCTCAACCATATGAAAGTCAAGATTTCAGTAATTTGATTATGTGAAGTGTTCCCATGTATATATATATATATATATATATATATATATATAGATATAGATATAGATATAGATATAGATATATAGATATAGATATGTTTGTATCACAAACCTCCATAAGGATACCAAAGATTGCCATTAAGACCCATTGTTGGCATCAATTAAAAAGTTGCAGTTTTCCATTAAATTAACATGTTTCACAGAAACATTCCCAGCTATATAATTTAACCAATTTCAAAATGTCTGTAGTTCATCTCATCTGTGTTCTAAGCAGTTTAGTAAGGTAAACCGTTTTGCTACCAACATTTATGTGGAATGCATATGAATTATGAATGTTCCTTGTTGGTCATAGCAGAACTCATTAGTTTCATATATGGTAGAGAAGATGAAAAAGTCAAGTTAACACTACTTTTCACATAGCTAAACTGTGAGAATCAAGTAAACTGCTGTGGAAATACTAGCAGTAAAAACATCATCTGCAGAATTATACATGTAAGGTTTTACTGATGAGTAGAAGTCACATATGCAAAACAATGAGTCAAACATTTATTGAGTCTTATATTAGAACAGTACGTTCTGCAGAAATCTACAATATCCCATTTATATCCTGAAGGAGGTTGAAGACTGGTATTGTATCTGTTGCAAAAAAGTTATTCATCTCCCTGCTAAATTCTTAATGCTCACATTTTGAAAATGGCTTTGGATCTGTGTATTGTGCACATCAAGAGGGCCTCCTAAAACATATAGAAACAAAACAAAAAAAAAAAAGATAAAAGAAGCATAACTGTCTCAGATGTCTGCTCTCAAGCACTCTACTCCACTGTCATTTGATGTGTGAATTTATATGTAGTACACTGAGCATAGTGATTATCCAAAACTGACAAACAGATAAACATGTCCTGTACTTTTCTGATGTTAGAAAGTGCATGACACCTTTTATTATATACCTTGCAAAGCTGTTGCATCCTACTCTCATGCTACAACACACACTACAGCCATGCAGAAACAACATAAGAAAACTTTGACGGCTTTGCATGCTGTAGTACATTTTGTACTGTTCTATATGTTGGCTATGTTTGGAAACTTAATTTTAATACTCTGATTTATATTTGAAGAGATAAAATTTAAATTAGATAAGATGAGTACAAACAGATAAGGAAGAAGATGACTTCAAGATAGGATACATTCTGCATATCTTCTAAAAAAATCATTATTACACTAAGTGATATCAAAATGTTAGTGACTACCCATCTTTAGCATTAAGCTGAGTAGCACTACACAATGCATTTTGCATCTCATGACCCTTATAACATGTTCCCAGGTCATCTGTGATTTCAGTTGTACAGCACTTACAAAAATGAACATGCTGCTTACACATGATATGCTTTCATTGATTTCCTAGTCCAGTGCTGGCAGCTTACCTCTCAACTTCTTAGAGAAAAAAATCTGGACAGAGCCTAAAATGATGGGGGGACAAATAGGGACAGATTTTAAATATTGCTCTTACAAACTTAGAAAGTTGGTAGAATCATAGGTTTTGCATTAGCATGAATTTTCTGAAGGGTGTGGAGTCTTAAACTCAAATGTTTGTCATTATTTCATGACTCCAATCCTCAGCTATTTGCCAGAAATGGACAGATATTAGGAGGAACACACCAAAAATATGAGGCATAAATCTGGATATTCTGCAACAACATGTACAGTTGAGAGGTATGGCTGGCAGATGTGGCACAGTGACACAGTGGGTAGCATTGCTGCCTTGTAACAAAAGCTTTTCTAGTTCAATTTTTGGCGCAAAAACTTTTAAATTCAGTAAGTGCCATCCAGTGGTGAGCACGCCCGCGCAAACAAGGCAACATGCTAATTACTGCATAAGCAGCTGAATTGCATGCTAATCAACCAAGGCAACAGATTGGTGCTATTCAACAAGTTATAAAGCAACAGTGTAGACTCCATGCTGGTGTTCTATGTTAATTCCAAAACATTAGGAATACGGATATCAAAATAAGTCTACACAGACAGAATAAAAAGTAAAATGTGTGAGATTTGTATAGAACTGACCTTAACATGTAACAGCAGGCTGGATGCAACAAAAGGAAAGTAACTATAGCAACATAAATCCTTTTTTTGTGCAATAACCCAAATGCAGCTTTGCTCCCCCACCCCCTAATGAATAGTACACTTATAAGCAATGTAGACAGAAGTGTAAAAGTGTGTGATCAAAATAATTATAAAAACAGACTATTCATAATTACATGTCAATGTATGCAATACATAGCGGATGAAATGCAGGCATATCATCTTAAAATCAGTATTCCACTGTGTTTAACACATAAACAATTCAGCTCCCCTTTATTTTCCCTAGCTACACTATTGCCTTCTGGTGTAGCTTCAGGGTTGTCAGCACGGTGAAGATGCAAATGAGGTCTGAACTCATTAGAATTGCTGAATCCCAAAAAACTGGATGTGTGTAGGGATGTAAACATAGTGCAGACACTCCTTCATGGTTTGTGTTTAGTGGATTGCAACTGTGAATGTTTACATCAGGTGGGTGTGTCAAGTTAGACTTACAAAATATTACATGTATGTCTGTCAAGTTGGAAATGCAAGTAAGCAGAGCACAATTCCCAGGTTCTGTTTCATTAACGTCCAACCTCCTCCTCATTTGTGTGCAAATTGTGATTTCTCTGTCAATTTTTTATTATTTTATTATGTTTTTGGCCATTGTTTGGGCAATGCAGAGCTTAGCACAATCACAGGCAACGCGGGAATAATGGGAGATTTGGCTATGCTTATCTTGTTTTTGTAGCATTCTGCGATAGGCAAAAGGGAGACCTTAAGAATGACTAGTACATAAAGGAATATCATGTAACTCTTCCAGGGGCAACATTGCTAAACTCTGACCATTAGTATTGAGTCTGTGGAATACACCTGCTTCTTAACTGAGCCTGTAGCAGCAGGTGTTAATGCAGTGATATGTCTCTTTTTGGGTGACACATGGTACTGGGTTTGAATACAGCTGTATCTAATACTTCTAAATACTTTTGTTTACCCTTGGTGCATGTTGTTGTTTGATGTACACCATCATGCAATAATACACTAAAGAAAAGAAATGGAGATGATAGGACAGTGGTGAAATGGGAAGCAAGCAGGTAGAAGAACAAATGGAAAGCAATACAGGAATGTGCAGGAGGAAGGTAGGAAAGAATCATAGCTATCAATTTCTTCAACAGTAATATGGTAATATATGCAGAGTATTAGGTGAATTTGGACTGTCACCTACAGACAGAGGGGTGACCACAACACAATCATGTTGTATAGCCTATTGGACTGAATCAAGTATGTCAAGAAGAGACATGTGTGAAATGGAGAGCTATGTATGGGACATTTTTTTCTTTTTTGGGAGACAGAGAGAAATGTTGTGAAAGGGACATAGGTATGTCTGGGTCTGTTAAGTTGGGTAGGTGAGGAAGCAATTGCAGACAGACAAGACAAACAAGACAAGACACAGGGATGGTGATGGACACAAGAGGTCAGTGGACACCATGGATGGAGTGAGGTTGAAGATATCTAGGACCCATGAGTATCTATCTGGTAGACAGTGAGAATTGCATCCTCACCCCCAAGACTGTCATCACTGTCACCTCATTCCGCCACTGACTGCAGCACTCGACATCTTCTCCTCCTACTGTTCCTATGTAAAATGAAGGAGATTATCCCCTCCATCTGGCATATGTATGCACAAACAGTGTGACGCACAATCCTACTCACCATCCCTGGCAGTTTAGAGTGGGTGATAAAATCACCATCCCTACCACTGCTCCTGGAGAGAACTACTGGCTTATCCTCTGAGGCAGAACTATCTTAGGGGACAGGCAGTTCAGGGGCAGCAGAGGTGGTGCTGCCAGGTCAGCTCCCAGACGTGCTGAGCAATGCTGTTGGGGCGGGGCAGATGGATCTGGGGGCAGGCCAACCCTGCTGTGCTGTGGACCATTTTCTGATGTGGTACACATGGATGACAAGGACACATTTTGATGGCACATAAAATAAAACAACAAAAAAATAAAAGAAAAAAGAGATAAGGGTTGGGGTGAGAGAGAAAAAAAGAGATAAAATTAGTACCTTCATATATAACATACAATGCATTAATACAATTATTTGACTCTATTATCTTAACCTTTACTTTTAAGACTATACCCCCTAACAGATAACTTATTACTTTTAAGACAGAAGCATCTAACAGATGCACACTATACTAGAGATTGCAGCAAGTACTCCTTTACATGTGCATATATTGGACATATGCATGATCCAGTTATCCAGATTACAGTATGCAGCAGGGCATGTGCCACTGGTATAGAGCTTTTACTTTAAACCTTTAAGTTACACATAATTGAAGAATTAACAGTTATTGTATAGTTGGGAATTGTGGTATTTGAACTCACCACCTCTGACTAAAGTCTAATATTGTACTCTTGGTTAGTGCTGCAGACTAACGCATGCTTACTTGCTTTTACAGTTGGAATATGCATGCTCAATTTGATACAACTGTATAAAACACCAAACAAGCTATCTTTGCTTGTGCTACAGACTAATGCATGCATACTTGCTTTTACATTTCAGACATGTATACTCAGTTTGATACAACTGTATAAAATGCCAAAAAACATTTGCCTTTTAATGCTAAAATAACACTACTCTTCTGCTACATACATACCACATGCCTGCCTCATATTCACAGATCTAGTGATATGGGTTCTAACATTGCACTCTCTCTCCATGGCAGCTGTGGAATAAACAGAACAGAATACTATTATGAATATCAGTCTTGCCTATATTCAACTTTTAAACTTTAGAAGTACTCGCTATAGTTGATACTTACATGTGTGTGGGATGTCCTCTGTCCTAAATTCCTTGATTCAGGCATTGAGGGTACCCCTTTATCCTCAATGTAGGTCACTAAATTGGTGCCTACATTGGTCACCAGTGCGAGGGATAACAGTGGCACTGGTCATAGCCCAGGCCAAACTATGCCAAGTCTCTGACCTGTACTGGGACCCAAAATAGTCCCCCTGCAGCAACCTGGCACTGTAGTGTTTCACTAGAAGTCCAACAAGAATCTTGGACTCCAGAACACCCCATCTCTGAGCCCTAAATCTCACACCCTTTCCAAGAACACCTGCCATGTCTATCATTGATCAAGAGCAATGGAGACTGATGGTTTCCCACCAATTCCAGTTACTGTGTTTACTGCGGATATGCATACTGTTTGAAAATGTTGCACACCACGCACCATCACGCAAACATGGTGCTCCAGGGTGCACAATGGTAAGCGGTGTGCGACAGTGGCAATCAGTTCAATTTCAGGGTTATTCAATGTACAGGCACTTGTGTAAGTGTGTTAGTCAAATGTGAAAGGAAAGTCCAGAGACCAGAAATATACTTACAGAAACATAGTACACAGTATACCCACAGTCTTACATTTGATAATAAATGTGATAATACATAGATAAAGAAAATAACTGACACAATATTAGTGTCCCAGCCGTCATACATATAATTAATATCAACTACACCATGTCAAGTGTTATAAGTGACTGTGACTATAATAGGAAGTGGAATAACAGTAAAAGTGTATGGAATATGTTGCATTTGAACCCAGGGCCATGTATACGGGAATCCTACACTTAAACCTATTGCCACAACAAGGTTAAGAAAACACTTGTCTATGTTTCAGTTCATTGCTATAAACTGCAATGTCACAACAATAAAACAAAGATTGCACTCCCTGTACTAGAACTCCAGACCATCTGTACTCCAGCCCTACACTTACACCTGCTGCCACAGGACTAATTGCATGATATTGCCTATTTTACTATTCATTCTTAATGTCTTGCTGTTAACCATCGAGCAGTGTTGTTTAGTGGGTATGCTCAATGCCCAATAGTATTAACTTAATGCAACTGTTTTCCATTTTTGGATGTCTGTGTCCTCTCTGCTCCTGGGCTCCAGTTTGCACATTGCTGCACTTCACGCACACCAGATAAACACAGTCAAACCTGACGTTCATTTTCC
This sequence comes from Protopterus annectens, assembly GCF_019279795.1. Lineage (NCBI taxonomy): Eukaryota > Metazoa > Chordata > Ceratodontiformes > Protopteridae > Protopterus > Protopterus annectens. The sequence continues at coordinate 1,255,419,989 of NC_056725.1, forward strand.
TCCATTTGCCATGTTGTGCTAAGCTGTGCAGCATACAAACACAGGAAAAGAAAGTAAATAAATAAATAAGAGAGAGAGAAAATAATTTCAATCTAGTACCATCTGTCCCCAAAAAGTACATATCACTATATTAACACATGCTGCCACAGAGTCAGTTAAGTAGTAGGTGTGCTTCATAGACTCACTAGTAACTGTCAGACTTCAGCAATGCGGCTCATGTTCCAAACATCGCGGGTACCCTTTTCCCTCTGACATAGGTCATTGTAGTGCAGCCTACACTGTTCATCAATGTGGGGGATACCAGTGGCACTGGTCACAGCCCTGGTCAAACTATCACAAGCCTCTGACTTATACTGGGACCCAGACTAGTCCCCCTGCAGCAACCTGGCACTGTGATGTTTCACTAGGAGTCCAAGAAAAATCTTGGACTCCTAGACACCCCATATCTGAGTCCTAAATCTTACACCCTCTCCACAGATGCCTGCCATGAATATCATGGATTAACAGCAATGGAGAATAATGGTTTGCCACCAATTCCAGTTACCGTGTTTACTGGAAATGTGCACACTTTTTGAAAATGTTGTGCACTGTGCACCGTCATGCAAGCATGGTCCTCTGGGGTGCATGATGATAAGCGTTGCACAACAGTGGCAAGCAGTGCAATTTAAAGGTTATTTGATGTACAGGCAGTTGTGTGTGTGTGTTTGACAAATGTTAAGGTCTTGGCAGTCCAGAGAGCAAAAATATCCCTACAGGAATATAGTAAACATTATACCCATAGTCATACATTTAATAATCAATGTGATAATACATAGATAAATAAATAAAGAAATAACTGACACAATATTAGTATTTCAGCCCTAATACATGTAATCAATATCAGTTACACTATGTCAAGTGTTACAAGTGAGAGTGACTATAATGCGAACTGGAACAACAGCAAAAGTGTGTGGAATATACTGTATTCGAACTTAGGACCATGTGCATGACAGTCCTACAATAACACCTGTTGCCACAAGAAAGTTGAAATGACAGCTGTTCATGTTTCAGTTCATTGATATAAACTACAATGTTGCAACAGTAAAATGAAGGCCGCACATGATGTACTAGAACCCAGGACCACTTGTAGTCCAGCCTTCTACTTATACCTGCTGCCACAGGCAATAGCATTGATTAGGGTTTCTATTTTTGGCTGTCTACTATCTGGGTGGTCTACTTATCCAGTAAAAAAGGGAGAATACTTGAAATGAGGAAAATCAATCTATGCCATACACAGTAGAAAATGTCAGTACACATGAGATATTTCTACATAGGTCTGGATTTCAACTATCATTCCAATGCACCTTCAGAAAAATGGATGGGTGCCTTATCCCTCTTTGTCACACAAACAGCTTTGCAGCAAATAACTTAATTCATTCCACACATAGTCAACTGCAACAGAGGTACACTGATATCAGGCCATAAACTATTTGTACATTTATAAAATTTATTATATTTGGACATAGTGCACTTAGTGATCACACAACATGTTATGATCATTGCTTGCAAATATACAGCTTTGTCTTACTTTTCCATCTTTCTTAGTCATTCTTTAGTTATCTGGCCAGTACTCCAACACATGCAGTGAGTAAGCCATTCTATATCATTGGTCTAACGTGTGAGGATATTAAATGAGAATAATATGATATGCAGTTGCCAACAACTGAAGGGCAGAATAGGTGGCACAAACAAGCATAGAATGCTCTTTGGGAGGGGGGTAAAGGTGAGTTACTTTTATGGCACATGCAAGGGTATACTGTTCTTCTGAGGGGGAAAACAAAGGTGCGTTACTCTTATGGAACAAACAAGCATAGATTGTTCTTTTGGGGCAAGCAAAGATGAGTTACTGCTATGGCAAAAATAAGAATGGACTATTATTTTGGGAGGGAGCAAAACAGTGGTGGCTGGTGATTTCAAATTAAAGGAGGGCTGCAGGAGGCAGCTGAATGGGTGTGGCCAATGGCAAGGGGCGTGGTCAACTAGAAAGGGGTGGAACTATGCTCAAAACCACAACAACTGGAACTTTAACTAAATATGCTGCCCTGGGTGCCAAACAGTCATTACGAGAGTCCAATCAAGACAAAATGAAGTGCAGAAGAAAAAAAAATATTTCAATGCATTGGCTACATGACAACTTACTTAATATCCAGATGGAAACAGGTTGTGAGGCATGAAAAAATAAATTACTTTTTAAATACACTACTGGAATGCCAGTCAAAATCAAGTATAAAAAAACAAGCAGCACTCAACTCAAAGCACTACTTCTTGCACTGCAGTTCTAATTATAATTTATATTCAACTTTATAAAATTACCAAGTAACATGCTGAAAGTAGCAATCTCTGTGATACCCCCACTTGTAAAAATGTTTCTTATCCAAAAAAGATCTGCTGCCTGACACAACTATCTACTTGTTTCATGGGGAAGACATGATCAAAGTAAAAAATGAACAGCAAACAAGAAACAAGCTCAAGATAAATTGATTAAAGGATTCCTGCACAAGTTATGGACCACACATGATAGATTGGCATTCTGTTTAGTTTACGGGTAAAGCCTGCAAAGATGACTGCAAGTCTCCAACAAAAGATGACTGCAAGTCTCCAACAAATGTAATGAGCTTCTGAAAATAATGTAATCCTGTCCTATGCATTTCAATACCCAAGGCTTATACATTATCTAGTTATGTAAATATTCTCTGCATGGCAACAACGAAAAGTCTTTCAATGCTGGTAATTATTTAACAGTATGCTTATTAAAGCTTACTTGCATATTACAATCTCCAACAAGCTTACCTGATGGTCATTAAATCATTGCTACTAAAAAAGAGAAACAGGGCACTGTGACAGCATGCATTTCCTGAGTAATAAGAAGCATAAATCAACAGTATAACAATATGACAGAAAACCAGAACATTCTGTAAAATCAAGGATAGATGAAAAGCCACGGTTGTACTTGTGGTCTACCTTGGATGGGGGAATACTATGCACACTTACACTGCATAACTTGCCTTCCTTGGACACATCCAGAGCCACTACAATGGGGATTGGGGTGCAACAAGTATGCCACAATTTGAAATGTCTCTGGCTGACAGTGATGGCTCTGACACTCATATCTCTCAACTTCAGAGCAAGAAATCTGGACAAAGCCATACATAGAACTAGAAGTGGGACACAGGCCCAAACATAAGGACAATTTTTAAATATTGCTCTTATTAACTTAGATAATAGAACAGTAGTAGGTCTTGCATTAGTATGAAATTTTTGAAGGGTATGAAATTTGAAACTCAAATGTCTGCCATTATTTTCTAACTTCAGTCTTTAATGACTTGCTACTAATTTGCCAGAAAACCACAATTTTATGAAAAACAGACCGAAAATGTGATGCAAAAATATAAAGTTGCCACACAATACAGCTGGGAACCTGTCAAAAAAGGGACACCTTTTTGACATTAACACTGTTAACTTGAGCAGCTAACAAAATAAGAGCAGCTACATGCATTTCTGAAATAAAAGTAATCTATAACTCTGATCATTACAGTTATATATATTTGCAAACCCTCCACGTTTTCTTACAAAATTGCCATTTTGAGGAGGGATTATTAGGGGAGAGCAACATTTTGAGCCAAAATTGGGGACAATTGAGAAGTTTGGATATTCCTAATTCTACAAAGTGATTTGCATGTACCTCTCAACCTCTTAATGCAGGAAATCTGGACAAGGCCAAATATATTGGGGGAACATACAAACACTACTAAAAATTGCTCTTGTATAAACTTAAGACAGTTGATAGAATAACAGGACTTGCTTTAGCATGCATTTTTCTGAAGGTTGTGATGTCTGAACCTCAATGTCTGTCATTTAGTGACTTCATTCCTAAATGATTTGCTAGAAAACCACAAATTTTATGAGGAACAAACCAAAAATAAGAAGCAAATATCTATTCATTCTGCAAAAATATGGACAACTGAAAGGTATAGTTCAACCAGGGCTGTCTGAGTTTGCTACCCTTCCCCCCTCACAAAATCATGGTCAAATGGAGCCTCCCCCCTGCAGCCATTCCAATGTCCCATTCCTTGGTTATTTTGCCCCATTTACCATAAACACTGTAATGTGCATACTGCTTTACTTCTGTGATGATTTAGATTTCATTTGAAAGTTTTATTTTGCATTTTACAGGACAAACCCTAATAGATATCTGTTAAACAAAGCAATGCAGTCTCACAATGAAAATAGACTTAGCATTAAAACGTCTCTGCCCTTGAAACTCACATGCATTGAAACAGCATTGAAAGCCACATTCAAAGAAAATACATTTTGCCAGTGGCAGATAAAGATTATCTTTGGGCTGTTTTCAAAATCATAGGCCCTTTGAACATGAAACATACACATGCTCTTTAATACACCTTCCTGACTGTATTACATTATATTCCTTGTACAATACAGTACAGTTGTTAAAAGGCATTTTAAATTTATTGTTTTGAACATTTTTCCAGTAAACAATGCAACAAAATACATGCACAAATGACAAAACTGCCCAATTCAGAACATTTCCATCATAAAAGTCTACTCAACCCTCTATAGTCCACCAGAATCAGTAAATATGCACAATCTCTGAAGTAGTAAAATCCACATTAAAGAAATCTGTACCTAATAAAGAGGTGGCTGCTAGCAAACAACTTTATATGTCATTGTTTCATCTAGAAATAAAGTGCCTGTTGCCCTTGAAGAATAAATTGCCTATGTTGCATGTATTAAAAAAATGATAAGCTAGTAATACCGCAACAGGAAATGGATGGCAAACAGGTTCATAGTTACTAGGTATCTTTGCCAAAAAGGACTGCAGTATCCACCCCCTTTACAACACAGTACAGTATCAGCAATGCATTTATCTACTGTGGGAGTAGAACCCACAGCCTTCTGCATCAAAAGCAAGTACACTACCTGTTGTGCTATTAACACTGCGAGCCAAATTATCATAAGCAGCACTAATCTTTTGTTCCCCTGCAGCTCTCAGCTCCTTGTAAAATCTACTCAACACTCAGCTGTATCTCTGAACTTTGCACCACAAGAAATCTGGAAAAAGCCAAAATTTATTGGGGGGGGGGGCAAAAGCCCAAAAACCAGGGACACATTTTAAGCATTGCTTGTATAATGTTGGAAAGTTGCTAGAATAAAATGCTGTGTTACCACCATACATTTCACTGCCACGTCTTGAACCCAGGGGACCCTGTGCAAAACAGTCAGAGAAACATACCACTATGCCAAATCAGCTGTAACAGAGGAAGACAAACTTAAATGGCTACCATTTAGTGAATTCAGTTCTCACCATAGCTGTCAACCTCTTAGCAAAAAACACCTGAAAAAAAGCCAATAATGTGGGAATACAGCTGCCAAACATATTCAGTGAATTCAGTTCTCACCATAGCTCTCAACTTCTTAGCAAAAAACATGTGGACAAAGCCAGTAATGGGGGGAATACAGCCCCCAAACATTCAGTGAATTCAGTTCTCACCATAGCTCTCAACCTTAGCCCAAAATACCTGGGAGAATACAGTCCCAAAAATATGGGCAAATTTCAAATATCCATGTTATAAACTTAGACAATTGCTAGAATAAAAGGTTTTATGTTAACATGTGCTTTCTGAAGAATATGAAATCTGAAATTCAAATGCCTGTTATTTTTAAACATTTGTTAACCAGGAAACTAGTCTGACTTGGAAAAAACAAAGCCAGTTTTCAGCAGAGCAGGGAGAAACACTCCAGACACATCTTTGTAAGGGATGAGAGGACATGCAGACTCCACACAGAAGGCACCCCAGCCAAGAATCAAACCGGAGAACTTGTAGCTGTCAGGCAACAATGCTACCAGTGCACCACTGCACTACAAACCTTTGTAAGGAAAAATGAAGATACAGAAACCACAGATTTTATGATGAACAGAACAAATATGAGGCAAAAATCTGTAATTTTTTTTACAGATAGTGGTGGGTAGGGAATTCAGGTCCTTGCCACCTGCATCCAAGGTACAGGGTTCAAGCCGGAGTATCTCTACCCACCACTATGTGTTAACAGGGGCATTTCACACACACACACTCCACTACCTGTACCCGTGCTTGTCTTCAATGCTTCTCTGCAAGAGCTTAAAACTCAACTTACCTCTCTCCTGATTGGTCCTGCGAGAGCTTAACCTCATCTCTCTCTTGATTGTCTGGTTGTCTGCTGCACAGATTCCTGGGCATCTGCATGAGCCACCCCTGGAGCAAAGGTAAGTTATTGCTGTGGAACTCTCATTTTGCATCCTGCTTGTTGTTTAATCTTGTGAAGGTTGTGAAGTCAGAAACTACAATTTGTATAATTACTTTCTAACTTCTCTCTTTAATGATTTTCCAGTAAAACTGTATGTTGCTAAATTGAGGGCATGCAGTGATCATCAGTACTTTTGAGAGGTATGTCTGTGTGAATATGTGATGCCTGAGGCCAACTACTTACTAATGGACACATATAAGTCAAATAAGTCTCTCCCACCTTTTACTTGCATACCATACCAAGTGATGAAATACAAAGATATGTCATAAAATAATTAAAAAATGCACTCCAGGTTAAGGATTTACCTTGCAAATGCAGTAGTTGCCACCGTGTTACTTCAGGGCTAACTCTGTCTGATGCAAGCAATACACAGCCAATACATGGGGAGGTAAAGGTCGCGTGAGATTACTGGTATCAATGTTAATACATGTATGTGAGTAGGAACATGGTTTTAGGCCCCTAGATGGTGAGTGAGTGTGCTATGTATTGTCTCTTAGCCAATGCAAGGCCATGCTGAACACGCCTACATCTGCCTACACCCACAACAGCTAGTGGTTCCCCCTCTGAGTCTCCATCTAAATGTGACTATGGTGACCTTACCATTGTTGGTGGGATGTGTGCCTTTTCCCCTTGTTGATCTTGCTGTAGCTGTTTCCTCAGGATTAACTTGTGTAGCATGGCACATACTCTGAAGATTTCTGTAAATGTCCATGGACTGTACTGCAGGACTCCCCCAGATGTATCTAGGCACTGGAACTGTGACTTCGGCAGCCCAAACACATGCTCTGTGATATTTCTTGTTTAAGTATGTGCCTCATTATGGAATTATTCCATGGGTGTGTGTGCATTTCTGATGGACGTCATCAGCTACAGCTCCAGTGCATAGCCTGCATCCCCCAGTAAGTGGCCATGTGAGATGCCCCCCCCCCCAGCAAACATCTGGTACAGCTGTGATGCATTCATATCCTCCCTAGCAAAAACTCATACAACTGGGAGGTGTGCCAGATATGTGAGTCAAGGTAACTTCTAGGATTGCCAGCACACATGTTCAAGATGATTCCCTTGGCATTGCACATGACTTGGCAGTTGATAGAGGGGTAGTCTTTTCTGTTAATGTACAGCCTACCCTGTTCCCCAGGTGGTGCCTTAATTTCTATATGAGTGCAATCTATGGCACCCAGTATTTCAGGGTAGTGTCTTATCCAGTAGCGCTGTTGCATATTTCTGACCTTATCCTTAGAGCTAAGGGGAAAATATATGTGCTCACTGGCATGTTGGAGCATAGCATCCAAGAATTGGTGGAGGATCCTGGATGCTGATGCCTGTGACACCCTCCATATGCCCCTGTTAGTCTCTGAAAGGTATCTGCAGCTAAAATTCTAAGGGCTACACATTCCTTAGTGTCCATTGGGATGGGCTCTCCACAGTTGGCTCTGGATCACAGTTGAGGGAGGCAGAGGTCATAGAGTTCCTGTAGTGTGTCCCTGTCCACCCTGCAGCACTCAACAATTTCCACATCATGTAGGTTGTGATAAGTTAAACATGGCCTGAAAACTGTTCTCCTTCTCAGCCTAGGCCTATTGGCAGCTGCAGCAGCATTGGCTTCAGCCTCTAATACATACAAATGGATTAAGGCAACAGCCCCTAACATTCTGTCTGTATAAACTTTCCATGTCTGTACTACAAAAGTTTTGACATCTGTAGGAAAAACCAGTGTGGAGTCTACATGGATGATTTATATAGCTTGTAGAATAGCTGCACCATGCTGGATTGGTTGATTAGCATGCATTTCAGCTGCTTATGTTGTAATTAGCATCTATGAAACACAGATAAAGACAGATGCAATCCATTAATAATTTACACCATTATAAAAAGGCAAACGTGTCGCTAGCCAAACTGATGTTGAGGAGAATTGTATACGTTTGGAAGACTGCAAAAATGCTTTTTCTTCAGGATTTTTCTGTACAAAGGAGTACTGAACTTCAGCGGGTATGCTCCCATTTTGCCATCTACATACTGCATATGCTGGAATGTATTTAAGAATAACGTGAAGCAAAGGCTTTCACACCTTTTATCTGTATGCATTATTTAGAAGTGTACTGATGGCATGGGCATGTTTGGCAAGCCATTTCAGAGGTATGCATGATTGACAATACATGAAAATGAAATACTGTATGATAAATATGTACAAATGTTTCAGGGACAGGTCCTTTGATAGCACGTTTAGCATTTCAAAGATGTTTTGTTAACAAAATGGTTCATTTGCCTGCTCTTTTGTGAGGGGTGAAGAAAAGATGAATTGCTGTTATGGCATGAACCAAAATGGACTGTTCTTTTGGCAGGGACCAAAGGTGACTTACTGTTCTGGCACAAACAAGGAATGGACTGTTCTTTTGGGGGGGGGACAAAGGTGACTTACTGTTCTGACACAAACAGGGATATGTTGTTGCTTTTGTTACTCTACTTGTTTTGCATCCTGCCTGTTGTTAGTATTTCACATCACTGGACTGTTTTATGTATCTGCAGTGGGTAATACTGACTGGCTACCTTTTCTGTTTTATCTAGAAACACCTATTTATAGTTATGTGATACTTATGTGTATTATACTTCCATTGTCTTTTAGGGCACCTACAAGTATGCCACTCAGGCATGTCAATCCACATAGACCCGCCCTTCACTGATGGGGAAAATCAAGTAATCGTGGATGGGTTTTGTCAACATAGTGCTTTTCTCCTTGAATGGGGACAAGTAGATATGGCACATCATATGCAAATATTGCTTCAAATTGCACAGAATGTGAATGCCGTAGACAGCCATGGCAAAACATACAAACAGGTGCACCACAAGGCCACTGACATGATCACTACTGCATGCAGGTGAGCAGTAGTGGGCCATGGCCAAATAGATACTAGGGGAGACCCTGCTAAGAAACCTCCCAGGAACCCATAATGAACAGTTCCTCGCCAATATAAGAAATCCAGACAGCTCCCAGGAGAGTGCAGGATAGCATATACTGGATGTGGGTGCAACACCTTCCGAGACAGCAAGCACATTGCAGGAGGAGCTGCCAGGTAGGCTTTGCTATCTGAACAGTTGAATACTGTTATATAGTGAAACAACTGAAATGAATAACAATTCTGTGCCACATGCCTGTTTTTTGGAGGGGGTTGAAGATTGCAACAGTTATAAGCTTAGATTTGGAGTTGTCAGTCACATTCTTGTTGACACTAAACTTAATGTACATATAAAGGGGTAAATGTATTACCCCCTGTGTAACTGTTAATTGTGATGATGTTGCTCTTATCTCTTGCTTATCTTCTTCCAGGAACATCTGGACTAGAGAGGAGTATCTTATCTGCAGATGGTAAGGCAAACATGTTTATGTCAGTAGTGCTGAAAAATTTAAAGAAATATTGTAGTGTGTGATGTTGATCTCAGGCCTGTTGTATGTATTGCTGTACTGTCTGTAATAACTGGCAGCAATTTTAGTTTGTTAGCATATATTGCACTATAGTAGTGCAGGTATTAATTTATTCCAGTGTTTCTTGCTTTTTATCACAGGTGATCATGACAGTGGGAGTGTGGGCCCTGTGCCACTTGATGTCAGTGTATCAGCAGACTCTGATGATGGTGGCCAAAATCAGTCACAGTCATGGGTGCAGAGGTTGAATCTGACACTGAGGTTGACATGCAGACATCCACTGCATTTCCATCAGACACAGCCAGCAGGTCTACACCTACCAAGTCCAGTGAGCCCCCAGATATTGGCTAGGTGGAAGGCAAGGATATGGATCAGGGAAGTGTGGTTACTGTGGCTTCAGTGCCTGTTGAGTATGGCTGTAGCCAAAGTGTGGGTGAGGTGCCACACAGAAAGCTTGATGGGGTGCTAGAAGGGGGCCTGCTGTCCCTCCTCCACCTGGTGCAGGTGTCACTTCTCATGCAACTCAATGCATGTTTAGGGCTGTCATGGAGGCACAGGCACATTCCCATAGGTGATCCAGGCAAATGCCCAGGGTTGTGCATGTGGCACAGTCTGACATACGTGACTGCCTCCACCACATTGCCAATTTACTGGATCTGATGAATGACACATTGGAATGAAGGGTGTCTGTGATGGACCAAAAGGTATCCGTTATGGAATGATCAGTGTCTGTGATGGAACATCTACTGGGAGGGGAATGGCATCCTCATTGGCATAGCTCAGCCTCATCATTTGCCGTCAACCAACATAGCCATACCTGATCACTGTCCCATAGTGACAGTACTTCTACTGCTCCATCAGGGTGTGCGCTGTCCACACCCAGATGTGGCAGGCCATAGAGTCATGGTCCGGGCTGTTCCCATGAAAGGAGCTCATCCAGCAGACATTGGTCATATTCAGGTAGTAGCACTGCATCTGACCTTGGGTGTGTAGGTGCTAGTGCAACTCCTGCCAGAGTAAGTTCCTGTGGTTGGGGGACAACAAAGATGAACTGCCACCTCCATCATACATGGCTCACACCTGTCCAACAGACCAAGATGTAGCTCTAGCACAGAGCTTGGCTTTGTTCATGCAGACACTCACACACCAATTTTACCTGGAGGACCTTTACAGACACACATACAACAGTTACTCATTTTGTCTCTATGACCATTTGTTGTTTTATCCAAACATCTGCCTTCTCCTTCTTACTCACTCACACACACACTAACTGGCCTTTATCATCAGCCTAGGCTTCCTACCCCCACACAACACCCTGTGCAAGTGATGATAACTGTGCCCTATCTATGTTTTTTATATTTTGGATTCAAGGATGCAAAAGCTGTGTCTGATGGTCAGGGTTCATAGCTAACTTAGTGCTTAGTATATCTGAATTTGTGTAGTTAAACTGCCATTGTACCTATCACAAAAGGAGATACTGCCAGCCCAGCTACCTGGAATTTTGTAAATAATTATATGTCATTTGTGAATATCAACATGGTTTATATAGAAGTATGACAAAGGGAGATACTGCCAGCACAGCTATCTGGAATTTTGTAAATAATAATTTGTCATTTGTGAATATCAACATGATCTATATAAGATGCTTGTGTTACAACTGTATTAGAACTGTATGTCATGTGTATATCAAACTTGTTTGTACAGACATGTGTTGAAAAGGGTTTGCAAAATGTTTGTATTTAAAATGGATCCACAGTGTGCCCTACTGGAAAAAAAAATAGAAATGTACATGCACTATTGTAACTGTGCAAATGTATATATTTTAACAGTGGAAACTGGGATACAGTAGGTTAACCTCAGTCTAGTAATTTTCAGAAAATTACTTTATGGCAGTAAGGAGACATGTCTGTGCTGGGAAGATTTCTGTATTGCCTTTGAAATGTTTTATTGTTTTATGACTTCCAGCACTTGCTAAAGATCTGAGGACAAGCCCTATTCTATGTATTTTCACAGGTAGATGCTAAATACTGCCCGATTCCAGCATTGGGGGGTTGACCTGGGAGAGAGTCATATGACAAGAAATTATGTCATTCTGCAAGCTTTCCGAGCAGTAATATTTGAGATATTAATTGAAAAGGTCTTTGAGAGAGACACAGCATTTTATATTCTGTCCTTGGACCACATCTACCTTGCTCTGTAAGTAAGTTAACTAAGGTATAGTAATTTTCTTAGCTATAGTCAGGAATATAGCAAAGCTTAGCTTAGATATTTTTCTTTATTTATTTGAGACAGTCCTGCAATGTTGTTTTAAATAGTTCCTGTGATTTGAACTCTGATGTCATGGTAAATATATATTTAGTATTGTCTTGTTTTTTTTATTTATTATTAGATATATTTAAACATTTCATTGTGGCTGGTCTTTCTAGTGATATTTAAGTTCTGAGAATACTTGCATATTTATTTTGTGACACTGTGTGGGCCACTCCTAATAGCCTTGCTCTTGGTCAAACTACAATTTGTATTGATCGTAACATTACACAGTAAGATTTTACACCCTTTGTTAAGGGCCTTAAAGTTACTGATAAGGAACTGGCTGGTGGCAGTGATAACTACCTTAAGTCTGGGTAAAAGGAGGCATAGCTAATAAACCTGTGCCAGCCTTTCCTAGGTGTGTGTGTGTGTGTGTGTGTGTGTGTGTGTGTGTGTGTGTGTGTGTGTGTGTGTGTGTGTGTGTGTGTGTGTGTGTGTGTGTGTGTGTGTGTGTAAATCAAACTTCCAAAAGTGTATGTGTCAGCTACTTGGGCAGGGACATGAAATACTGGTTGGACAGAGATGGTGCTGGAGGTCTTGGCTTGGCCACTTATCTGAAATCTCAACTCTATAGCTGTGCCAGTGGGGAGTCTTAATGGGGATCTGGAGAAAGACGGAGAAACCATCCCCGGACCAACTGGTCTCTGTGTGCTCTTAAGGGAAATTGTGGTTTGATGCAGAGAGCTGCATCTAGAAATACTGTGCATGTACCTGTCATCCTCCTTGTGTACATTCCCCACTGGTGCCAGTGTTGAGAATTGAGGCTCCTTGATTACCAGACCAGTGGTGGGGCGTCACAGTACATTCGACTTATATTGGCCTTGAAAAGCTAGACAGTTGATAGCATCAAACTTTCACAACTTTATAGTGTATGCTATTGTGAGGCTTGTGAAGTCAGAAACTGCAATGTGCATTATTACTTTCTAGCTTCTCTGTGTAATTATTTTCCAGGACAAATGTATGGTGCACATTGTAAGTCATGCCATCATATTCAGGTTTTAGGATTGTGTGACAGCACTGTAGTCAATCCTCATCATAACAGTAATACAGTAGAATGGTCTCTTTTGTATGTACCTCAACAGACAAATGCAGCAGCTGGAGAGACCACAGGGCTTTCTCAGCAGGGTAACACAGGGCCTACAAACCATGCCATGATGTATTGGATAGATTAAAAGCCATGACACTTTAATCTCTCTTGTATAGGATGAGATGAAATCTGCCTTGCCTCCAAGCCAGTGTCTGACCACGTCCTGGTGGGATGACTGCATATCTAAACATCTGATATAGCTGATGACATTAGCAGTGTTTGTTGAGAATATGGTAATAACAGTGCCCCACATTCTGCAGTAAAAGGCTCTTTGCAATGTCAGGCAAGAGGAAACACACACACACACACACACACACACACACACACACACACACACACACACACTTGACTGCAGTGAGAGTAGAGCCCCTACCTATCTAAGTACACAGACTACAGAACTTAACACATGTGCCATGGCACAAGTATCACTTTTGCAAGACTGCAGCTGAAGTTATAGTACATGACATCAACAGGACATGTGTGAGAAAAGATGTTGGTCGGCCTACATAAGTTCATAGCTTCATAGGTTCATACAAGGCTACTACCACAATGGCTTGATGTTCACAGGTTCATAGGAGGTTACTAGGTTAATGCCTTAGGGCCTTTTTAAGCCTAGTAACATTGTACTATTGTTGTACCATTGTTCCCTTATAGACCAAGATATGTAGTCCATATTTATGAATCCATGATCAGCACTGGTTGCCCCTGTCTAAGAGTGACATAGGTGAAAGGTGAAACCCCCAGTATAATTTTACAATTTCCCATCCAATTGCCCAAGTTATGCTTAAATAGGGTTATTAATGAGCTCAGTTTCAAGTGAATTGGGAGTTTTTCCATAGCAGTGGCAATCACTGGAAGACATATCTGTCTCTCCAGCATTACCTGTTGATGATGCAGGCTAGGTTAAGGTTCTTACAGTGGCTGAGTCTTGTCCCATTTGATTTGCGGAGGTGCAGCATTTCCATTAAGGCAGGGTTCGAAAGTGCTCTGTAGGCCAGTCACAAGTCGCCTCTCAGCAGTCTATATGATACAGAATACAGTGACAGGGCCTTCAATCTGTCCATTTAGGTCATGTGTTGAAGTCCCTGAATTTTCTTGGTGAGAAACGCCCTCTCCAGTTGCTGCAGGTGTCTGGTATGGTACATGCAAAAGGGAGCGTTGTACTCTATTGCTGGTCTGATAAAGGACGAGTACAGTGGATTGATAACATTCTTAGTCTCGGATGCTATGCCCTTACTTATGAGGTGTACAATGTAAAGGGCCTTCCTTACCACTGTGGACACATGATGATCAAAGCTGATGTTGTTATCAACCTGCATTCCCAAACTTCTCACCATTGTGTTGGAAATTAGGTGGGACATTATTAATAGTGTAATTTGCAGGTACCACTTCTTTGCCAAAAATGATTATAGTTCATGTTTTGGGGTTAAGTTTAAGTCTGTGTCTTTGCAACAATCAATTATGTATGTAAGCTTATTTTGTAGTATGTTGCCATCATTTGGGGATTCAATGATTGCACACAGTTTGCAGTCATCAGTGAACTTGGTGAGCCACAGGCTATCTGTTATCACCTAAATTTGTTATAAATAGATTCTGAACAGTAGGAGGCCCAACACAAACCATTGTGGAACACCACTGGTAACAGGTCTGCTGGTAGAGGTGGAATCCCCAAGTATGACTGTATGCGTTCTGTTGGTGAGCCGGTTGGTTACCCATCTAATGACATATGGGTTAATCCCAGCTGGGTGAATTTCTCATGGTTGCCTGAGTGAGAGATTGTGTGAAAGCCCTTGGCCAAGTCAAAATAGACAGTATGTACTGATTTGCCTTCATGCAGGGCTTTGGTGACACTCTTGAAGAATTCCACTACATTTAACAGTCTACCCTTAACAAAGCCAAACTGTATTGGGTCACAACTTTGAAGGTCACAAATGTCCTTGTTGATAAGTTCCAAGATGATTATCTCCATGGCCTTAGTGACAAGGCTGGTCAGGCTTAGGGGTCTATAGTTCCCTGGATCAATTGACGGACCCCCTCTGTGCAAGGGAAGTACAGTAGCTGTTTTTCACTCTGCAAGGACAAAGCCAGTACTTGGATTGTGGTTGAAGAAAGTACCCAGTGGTTCCACTAACTCTTGCTTTACACCATTTAGTATACAGCCTGGGATGTTATCTGATCCACCAACAGAGGCTTTGTTTTTGGCCTTGGTGAGTGTGGTTATGATCTGTTCTTTGGAGATAATAGATAGAGAACTGGTGACAGGTATGCTTTGGGGTATGATTGCTGGAGACAGGGGTGGGAAGTTTTGTAAAACCTGTCTGCTAACAGGTTGGCAATGCCCTCAGATTCAGTATGACTGGTACTGTCCACTATGAATTTGGTGCAAAGCTGGGCCTTCCCTTTTACATTACAGACATAGCTAAAGAATGTCTTGTGATCATCCTTACTTATGGATGCTAATTTATTTTTTAATTAGCTTTAGAGGGCTTTACAAGATGTCTCAGTTGGTTGTTCAAGCTATGGAGGATGTTTTTCTGCTGAGACTGTTTCCTCTAATTTCTGAACATAAGTTTCTTTCTCATGTTGTATAATCTATATATGCTAGCTGTCCACCAGGGTGGCTTTTTCTTCTGAGCAAGTTTTGATCTGTTCTGGTACAGCTAAGTCTATATACTTGTAAAGTTGTTTATACAGGGCATTTTTGTATACCTCTACATAGGAGCCTTTACTGTCATTGGTAGCAGGAGGTTTGAACTATGTATGCCATCACTTAGGAGGCTATAGTTTGCTGTGGAGAAACTTTTCAACCTTTTGGATCCTGAGGGGAGGTCAGGTACAATTGTTACATTGAATGTGACTGATTTATGGTCAGACATTACCAAAGGGGGTCTTGCATATGAGATGGTGTAGCGATCTCCCATGTGGGTGAGTACTAGGTCAAGGCCATTCTATCCCCTTTTTGGGTTGTAGACTAACTGTACAGAGCATTTGTGTTTACAAAGTGTAGGAACCTTAGGATGAGTGTGTTTGAGCAAATATATGTATCCCAATCGATGGAAGTATAGTTAAAGTCATCCATTTGTAGGGTGTCTGGCTGTATTATAAGTGACTCAAGTAGGTCCAGGAAGGCACTGTGTGGTTTTCATGGTTCATGCTGGTGGACCTGTAGCTAACAATGATGTGGATGGGGAGGGTCTTTCCTACAGTTAGTTGGACTTGGAGTAACGCTAGGGAGTCGTACTGATAAACTAGTCTTGAGGTGTGTCTTTCATGAAGATGACTACATCTCCTCCTTTGTTTCTTTCACTTTCATTTTGCATCCTGAATGTGTGAGAGGCATTATAGCCTTTCATGGCTGAAGTGCTCTCTACAGCCCCAAACCATGTCTCTGTGACTGCACAAACATCGTCATCTTCACAAACAAGCAGCCCTCCATTCAGTGCAGATTTATTTACAATCCTAGCATTAAGCATTATAACGCTGAGTTTGTCTTTTGAGGATAGTTTTATGTCAGGAATTTTGTTCTTATGACACAGCCTAAAAAAGCCACTATGGGGGAGTCAAGTGTCTTGGCCAGTAACCGAAAGGCAAGAGGTGACAGATAAAGACCATCCATGGCAAACCATTACATCCCAGGCTGACAAATGCTTGATCCCCCCTGGATTGACACCAGTAGCTAAGCCAATTACTGAAGTCGATAATTATTTTTTTTTGTATTGAGGCATCATCCTGGGTGAAGGTAGAATACTGCTTAGGGCTACGGATATACCTGTCTGGGACAGATAATCTGAGAGTTCAGTCATATTTCTCATCATATAGTTCAGTGAGGTATGTTTCAACTTCAACATGGAGTATGACAGAGATGTAATTGTGCTTGTTGTTGGGAGACTTGAGTGTGTGCATGACTTTGCAGATCCTGGCACCTGCAGGCAGCTGACCATAACTTTATCCTAGTACATTTTTGTGTCTCACTATGGATTCGCCTATGACCAAGACATTGTTTTTCAGGTTTTTTTGCCTTAAGGGCTTAATAGCTGACACACGGATATGTTTGCTTTTTATTTGTAGTGGGATCCATAGAGACTGTAATGTGTGCAGGAGGTTTGAATTTGTAAGGTCTCTGCTCTTTTGGTAAGCTTCTAATGACTACCTCTGTGTAAGTGGGGTTATGTGCTGTGCACTTGGTCTGTTGAGGAGGTGAGGTGTGTGTGTGTCAACAACTTGTTTAATATCTGGTTTGTTGTTGCCTGAGAGAGAGAGAGAGAGAGAGAGAGATCATTTTTTCTAGATTCATTGTATAGTTGCATCTCTCACATATTGTATTTGTAATTTTTACAAGTACATGGTTGTCAGTATACATAAGGCAATAGAAGCCTAGCTTTCTAAAAACACAGGTACCCTTATTAAGCATATTTAGATGATCATTGCTTGCAGAGCAAGTTTGTGAGCAGCAACAACTGGGCCTGTCTCTGCGGGACTTAGGTGCCCCCCCAAAGGTGACTTTACATCACCCAAGCAGTACTCAAGGATGTGCTTGAATAGGATTGTTGAGGAGCACTGCTTCACATGCTGTGGAAGCCTATTTACAGAGGAGTGTGAGTCACTGGGGATATATCTGTCTCCCCAGCATGTTCTGTTTATGTCACAGGCTAGGTTGAGAACCCTGGCCCAAGTTATTCCTATCCCATTTGATTTGCAGATGTCCAGCATTTCCAGTAGGGCAGGGTCTGAGACTTCTGTGTAGGTCAGGCATAGGTCACCTCTCAGCAGCTTGCAGGAAACAGAGTACCATGACAGGTCTTGTAGTCTTTCCATCTATGTCATGTTTGGAGGACATCCATTCTCCTAGTCACAAACCTCTATTTTTTTTCTCCAATTGCTGCAGTTATCTGGTGAGGTACAGACAAAAGTGATCATTGTACTCAATTAGTGGTCTGATAAGGGTGGAATACAACAGAGCTATGACCTCCCTGATCTTGGATGTGATGTCCATATGTATGATGTGCGCAATGCAGAATGTGTGTCTCACCACTATGGACACATAATGATGAAAGTGTAGATTCCTATGAACATGTGTTCACAAGTCTCAGAACACAGTGTTTGAGCTGAGAGGGGTGCTATGTATATCATAATTAGCAGGGGTACTTCACTGCCAAAGGGGACAATGAGGAATGTTTTGCTGTAAGGTTCAGTCTGTGAGTTTGGCACCAATCATATGTCTCTGTCAGCTCCTTCTGTAATATGTTGCCATCACTGGGGAAAATCTATATGAGTGTGTCAAATTAACAGTCAACTGCAAACATAGTAAATCACAGGCCACCTACCACTGGCTGTGCTTCAGGGAAGTAGTTTCCACAAAGTTGATGGCCCAGCACAGATCCTTCTGGTATTCCACTGGTAAGTGGGTTATTGGTGGAGGTTCAGTCTCAACTTTGATAGTGTGTGTTCTGTTGGTGAGCCAGTTGCTTATCCAGCTAGTACTGTGCGGCTTAATTCCCAGATGGGCCATTTTCACTATGAACATTGAATGGGGGATATTGTCAAAGGCCTTGGATAAGCAAATATAGGCGGTATGTCCTGTTATCTGTCATCCAGGTCTTCAGGGTCAGTATCAAAGGAGTCCACAAGGTTCAATAGGCAAGATCTATCCTTGACAAATACAACATGGGTCAACTCAAGTGTGTTGAAGGTCAACTATGTCCTTGTGGATATGGTCCATGCTGATCCCTTCCCTAGCCTTGCAGATAAGGCTTGTTAGGCTTATGGGTCAATAGCTGTAGTTCTGCATGTTACCAGATTGATGTGCATTGAGCATGATACAACATTTGATATTACTTTCTGTTACATTGCTTTGGGGGGGAGCAACCAATTGGCTGTATTGTAAATATATGACATACTGTAAGATAGGGCCTTCATTTTTAAAATTTTTCCACATGTAGTGTCATATCATACATAATAAATGGACAATAAACAGCAGTAATACTTAATAACATGTAGTTTTCCACTGTGCAGCAATTCACAAAGTGTATACACATACAGGATACACCTGTTTGTGCACTACTTACCAGAGTGCAAATGCGAGCCACATTCTTAAACTGTGACAGCTACTATTGAGTCTAAGAAATACACTGTTACTTAACTGATTCTGTGGCAGCATGTAGTAATGCATTCATACTTTAGTTTTTGTGGCCAGATGGTACTGGGTTTGAATCCTTTTTTCTCGGTTAATTTTTTGATTTTCCCATTTTTGCTTACTGTACCCCTCAGTGCAAACATGGGAATGGAGGAAAATGAATGCCAGGTTTGGCTGCGTTTATCTGGTGTGCACAAAGTGCAGCAGTGCACAAACTGAGCCCAGCAGCAGACAAGACCCAGACAGCCAAAAACAGAAACTGGATGCATTCAGTTAATACTATTAGGCATTGTGCAAACCTACTAAATGATGCTGCATGATGGTTATCAGCAAGACTTTAAGAATGACTAGTAAAATAGGCAATGTTATGTGACTAATCCTGTGGCAGCAGCTGTAAGAATATGGCTGGAGTACAGATGGTCCTGCTATCTAGAACAGGGTGTGCAACCTTTGTTTTACCGTTGTGACATTGCAGTTTATAGCAATGAACTGCAACATAAACAAGTGTTTTCTTACGTGGCAATAGATGTAAGTGTAGGAGTGCCATGCACATGGTCCTGAGTTCAAATACAGTTTAGTCCATACACTGTTACTGTTGTTCTACTTCCCATTATAGTCACTCACTTACAACACTTGACTCAGTGTAGCTGATATTAATTATATGCATGAGGGCTGAGACACTAATATTGTGTCAGTTATTTATTTATCTATGTATTTTTACAGTTATTATCAAATGTATGACTGTGGGTATACTGTGTACTATGTTCCTGTAAGTATATTTCTACTCTCTGGACTGACATGGCCTTCACATTTGACTAACACACTTACACAAGTGCCTGTGCATAAAAAACCCTGAAATGGCATTGATTGCCACTGTTGCACACCGCTTACCATAGTGCACCCTGGAATACTGATTTTGTGTGATGGTTTGTGGTGTGCAACATTTTCAGTGTGCACATTCCCAGTAAACATGATAACTGGAATTGGTGGAAAACCATCAGTCTCCATTGCTTTTTGATCCATGATAGACATGATAGGAGTTCCTGGAGAGGGTATGAGATTTAGGGCTCAGAGATGGGATTTCCAGGAGTCCAAGATTTTTGCTGGACTTCTAGTGAACCACCACAGTGCCAGGTTGCTGCAGGGGGACTATTCTGGGTCCCAGTATAGGTCAGAGGCTTGGGATAGTTTGGTCCGTGCTGTGACCAGTGCCACCAGTATCCCCTGCACTAGTAACCAAAGTAGGCACCAATTTAGTGACTTACATCAGAGGAACAGGTGTAGCCTCAATGCTTGGATTGAGGAATTTAAGACAGAGGACATCCCTCACATGTGTAAGTATCAACTATAGAGAGTACTTGTAAGGCTTCAAAGCTGAATATAGGCAAAACTGGTATTCATAATAGTATTCTGATCTGTTTTTTCCACAGCTGACATGGAGAGAGAAAGAGAGAGAGAGAGAGAGAGAGTGCAATGTTAGGACTCATGGCAATAAACTGGAGAGGATGAAGGAGGCATGTGGTATGTATGCAGCAGAAGAGTAGTGTTATTGCAGCATTAAAAGTTAAGATAGCTTTTTCTGTATTTTATATAGTTGCATAAAATTTAGCATGTAAAAGCAAGTATGCATTCATTAGTCTGTAGCACAAACATAGCTTGTTTAGTATTTTATACAGTTGTATCAAATTGAACATGCATATTCCAACTGTGAAAGCAAGTATGCATGCATTAGTCTGTAGCAAAAACCAATAGTACAATAGACTTTAGTCAGAGGTGGTGGGTTCAAATACCATACTTCCCAACAATACAATACTGTTAATTATTCAATTATTAGTAACTTAAAGGTTTAAAGTAAAAGCTCTATACCAGTGGTACATGCCCTGCTGTAAACTGGATAATTGGAACATGCAAATGTGCAATATATGCACATGTGAAGGAGTACTTGCTGTACCTACTGCAATTTGTACTATAGTGTGCATCTGTTAGTAGCTGCTAGTCTTAAAAGTAATAAGCTATCTGGTAGGGGGTGGTAGTCTTATGAGTAAAGATTAAGATAATAGAGTCAAATAATTGAATTAATGCACTGTGTGTTACATATGAAGGTACTAATCTTATCTCTTGTATTACTATCACACCAACCCTTGACTCTATTTTTTTTCTTTTTCTTTTTTGTTGTGTCATTTTATGTGCCATCAAAATGTGTCCATGGCATCACGTGTACCCCATCATGAAATGCTCCACAGCACAGCAGGGTAGACCTGCTGACAGGATCCACAAGCTCCCACTCCACTAGCCCTAGCACCATTGCCCAGCATGTCTAGGAGCTGACCTGGCAGCACCACCTCTGCTTCCTTTGCACTATCTGCCCCCTCAGGTAGCTCTTTCCTGGAGGATAGGCTAATGGTTCCCTCAGAGAGCAATGGCAGGGATGGTAAGTTTGTCACCCATGCTGAATTGCCAGGGATAGTGAATAGGGTTGTGCGCTGCACTGTTGGTGCACACCTATGCCCAGTAAAGGCACTGCTCTCTCTCATTTTACATAGTAGTAGTAGGAGGAGGAGGAGATGTCAATTGCTCCAATCAGTGGCACAGTGAGGTGAGAGTGATGACAGTCCTGTGGATGAGGACTCAATTCTCACTGTCAACCAGCTTGATGTCCATAGCTTCTGGATGTCAGTACCCTTACTGTATCCATGGTATCCACCAACCTCTTGTATCCCTCACCCTCCCTGTGTCTTGGCTTGTTTGTCTTGTCTGTCTGTAATTGTTTCCTCACCTACCCAACTTACCAAACCCAGACATACCTATGTCCCTTTCCCAACATTCCTCTCTCTCTCTCTCTCTCAAAAAAAAAAAGAATTCAGCTAATGTTCTACATATATTATCATTTTTTTCTGCTGAAGAAATGGATATCTATGGTGCTTTCCTACCTCCCTCCTGCACATTCCTGCATTGCTTTCCATTTGTTCTTCCCTCTGCTTGCGCCCCATTTCACCACTGTCCTATCTCCCTCATCTCTTTCCTATAATGCATTATTGTGTAATGGTATGCATTACAAACCAACAGGCAGCAATGGTAATACCAAAGTATTTAAAAGTGTTAGATTCAGTTGTATTTGAACCCAGTACCATTTGGCCCCAAAAAGGAATGTATTACTACATTAACTGCATTAACATGTGCTGCCACAAAGTCAGCTAAGTAGCAGGTGTATTCCAGAAACTCAGTACTAACTGTCATACTTTAGCATCCCAATTTCACCACAGCCCTGTCTTCCCCATTTCCTTTCTTTAATGCATTGTTGTGCAATGCTGAGCATCGTGCATCAACACGCACCAACAGTAAAGCAAAAGTAGTTCAAAGGATTAGATACAGCTGTATTCCAACCCAGTACCATCATGTCCCAAGAAGGAATGTATCACTGCATTAACACCTGCTGCCAGAGAGTTAGTTAAGTAGCAGGTGTATTTCACAGACTCAGTACTAACTGTCACACTTTAACAATGTTGGTTGCATTTGCACAGTGCTTAGAAATGTGCAAACAGATGTATCTTGCATGTGTATACTCTTTGCTAACTGTTGTGCAAACCTGCTGCTCCTTGAGATGTGGAAATGTATATATTGTGCCGTGTTTCTGTTGTTTACTATTCACTTCCTTTGTATGACATGAAAGTAAATGTAGAAGCATTACAAACTGAGGGCCCTGTTTAACCATATGTCATATACTTTTACATCCATATGTTGGCACCCCCCCCCCCCCAAGCACTACAACCCTGAGGTCTCAGTACTTTTTCCACACATATATCAACCACACTACAAAATGTAATATCAAATGTTGTGTGATATGCAATGCACATCAATATGGTAACATGCAGAACTACAACTACTGACCCATATGCCTAAAAAGCCTTATCTGCATGGCTACTGTAGAAATCAGCAAGGACCATATCTGCAGGTGACCTTCAACACACTTGTCCCTTCCCATTTTGGGTTTGGAAAGGGTAGATCTTGCTTAGTGAACTTTGTGGACTTCTTGGATACTGACCCAAAATACCTGGATGAGGGCTAACAGGACATGCCACCTATGTTGAGTTATCCAAGGCCTTTGAAGCTATCCCCCATTCATGTCTCATAGTGAAGATCTCTCAGCTGGGAATTAGGCCATATAGTATTAGATGGAGAGCCAACTGGCTCAACAGCACAACACACACTATTAAAGTTGGGGACTGCACATCCACCACTAGTCCACTCACCAGTGGAATACCACAAGGATCTATGCTGGGCTCTCAATTGCTTGGAAAATTGATCTCTGAAGTACAGGCAACAGTAGATGGCCTGCAGCTTACCAAGTTTGCAGATGATTGTTAACTGGACTCATTCATATAGTGTCCCCCAGTGACGGTAACATATTACAGTAGGGGCTAACACAGAGTGATGATTGGTGACAAATGCATGGAATGAACTTTAAACATACAATGACTCTTTGTCACCTTTGTCAATGATATACATAGCACCCCCTAAGCCAAAACAAAGTGTTGCGAGACTTAGGAACACATGTTTATAGCAATCTACACTTTCATCATCATGTGCACATAATGGTGACACACACAATCTGCTGAATACATCATACATATGGACATCATATCCAAGACTAGGGTAGTCATACCTCTGCAGTATTCTACCCTTATCACACCAATAATGGGGTACAATGCTCACATCAATCTGTACCTCACCAGACACCTTCAGCAATTGGAGAGAACACAGGGTTGTGCCTTGGAGACTTCCAGGCCTCCAAACATGACACACATAGAAAGACTGACATACCTGTCACTATATTCGGTATCATGCAGGCTACTGAGAAGTGATCTATGGCTGCCCTGCAGAGCAGTCTCAGAACCTAGCCTTCTGTAAATGATGGACATCAGCAATTCAAATGGGACCGCTATAATTTGCCCCAGGGACCTCAACCTAGCCTGTGACATAAACAGAAGATGCTGGGGAGACAGTTATATCCTACAATGATTCACACTCCTCTGTGATAGGTTCCCACTGCATGTGAAGCAGTGCTCCTCACTGACCCTGTTCAAGCACAAACTTGACTACTGGTTGGGTGATTAGAAAGTCACCTCTGGGCAGGCACCTATGTCCCTAATGGACAGAGCCAGTTGGTGCTGCTCACAAACATGCTCTGCTAAAAACGACCATCCAACTATGCTCAATAATGGTACTTGTGTTTTTACACACTTAGGCTTCTAAAGACCGTATTGTTATTAGGCTAGAAGCCTCATATAAACATATGAAGGTATGTGCCTATGCAGGCCTCATAACCTGTTACTAACCACATGATCTGTTGATATCATCTACTATAAGTTCATCTGCACTCTGGTATAAAACAGACTTATGCCATATTGCTCGCATGACATACTGTGCTCTTTAGTCTGAGTACTTAGAGAGGTAGGGGTTCTCTTCTCACTGCAGTTGACTCTGTTTGTGTGTGCATGTGTGTGTGTGTGTGTGTGTGTGTGTGTGTGTGTGTGTGTGTGTGTGTGTGTGTGTGTGTGTGTGTGTGTGTTTGTGTCTAGACAGCATATCAGACATGTGTATCCTACAGTTACTTCTCCAATTACATGGAGTGCCAGTATTTTGATACATGCTCATGCCTAGCCTACACATCCATTTCATAGAGGTCTCCCAACCTCTTGTCTCACACATGGCCTGTTGATGTCATCTACTATAAGTTAACCTGCACTTCTGTATAAATCAGACTTAAGCTATGGCATTTTTAAGTACTGTGTTCTGTAATCTGTGTACCTTAGATAGGTAGGGGTTTTCTTCTCACTGCAGTTGACTGTGTGTGTGTATGTGTGTGTGTGTGTGTGTGTGTGTGTGTGTGTGTGTGTGTGTGTGTGTGTGTGTGTGTGTGTGTCTAGACAGCAGAACAGATGTGTGTATTGTATAGTTACTTCAATTACTTAGACTGTCAGCATTTTGATACTTGCTCAAGGTAACACATCTGTTTCACGCAAGCCTCCCAACCTCTTGTCTCCCACATGGCTTGCTAATGTCATCTACTATATGTTCACCTGCACTCTTGTATAAGTTAGACTTGTGCTGTGGCACCTGCATAACATACTATGTTCTGTACTCTGTGTACTTAGATTGGTAGGGGTTCTATTCTCACTGCACAGTGTGTGAGCTGTTGCTTGACATTACAGACAGCATTTTACACCAGCATGTGGGACACTGTTATCTTCTCCTCAACAGACACTGCTGATGTTATCAGCTATAAAGTGTTGTCTGACACACTCCAATTCAGACTTGAGCTGTAGCACTTGTGTAAAGTACTGTGTTCTATAGCCAGTGTACTTACATAGCTAGGGTTTCTGTTCTCACAGCAGTTGACTGTGTGTGTATGTGAGCTGTTACTTGACATTATGGTGAGCATTTTACACCAATATGTGGGACGCTGTCATCTTCTCCTCAAGAGATATTACAGATGTCATCAGCTAAATCACATTTTTGGATATGCAGTACTCCCACCAGGGCAGGGTCAGGCAGAAGTCACATCATCCTATACAGTAAAGTTTACAGTGGCATGGCTTTCAATCTATCTACATACATCATGGCATGGTGTATAGGCCCTGTGTTATCTTACTGAGAAAGCCCTGTGGTCTCTCCAGCTGTTACATATGTCTGATGCAGTACATGTAAAAAGAGCATTATACTGTATTAGTGCTGTAATGAGGTTTGACTATAGTCCTGTCATACAATCCCAAGATACCAGTATGATGGTGTGACTTAGGATGTGCACGGCATAGGCTTTTAATAACAGTATAGACAGTTGATGGTCAAAGTTCAGATTGCTATCTAAATGTGCTCCTACTGGGTTTCTGAATAGTATAACTGTTGTCAATGCCGTGATTAACATGGAACTCCACTTTTCAGATAGACAACATTATAAACATACATTTCTGTATTTATTTATAGATCAGGTGCCTTTGTCACCATTCAGTTGTGTGTGTTAGCTCCTCCTATACTATGTTATCACCATTGGTGGACTCCATGATTGCACATAATATGCAAGAATCAGCAAACTTGGTAAGGCAAAGGCCATATATTTTAGCCTGAACAGTGAAGAAATACAATTCGAACAGTGAAGGGCCAAGCACAGTTCCCTGTGGTTTGGCACTGGTGACAGCTCTATTGGAAAAGGTTAATTCACCAACTTTCACAGAATGTGTTCTGTCAGTAACTAATTGTTTACCCATCAATTGATGTAAGGTTTAATCCCTGGCTTGGGTTTTTTCTCAAAGATACTTGCATGTGTTATTGTGTCAAAACCCTCGGCCAGATCACAACAGGCAGTATGTACTGTCTTACCTTCATCCAGGCCTATCTCATGGAATCCATGTACTGTGACAACATCACAGATCCCCTATGGCATGACCCAGCACATACACTTTCCTGATATGGTTGAATACACAGATCAACACACCCTGCACATGGCCTATGTTCCCATACAAGGGTGTGCATCCTTATGCATCCACCTGAGTTGGGGATACAGCACCTGATGCATACATGTATAGAGACATCCTGACTGTCCTCAGCTGTGAGGTAAATGAACATGTTATCATGGACATCCTCTCTATGTACACTAGTAATATTTCAGGTGTGTGCAACAGACTTGTGTGAGTTGTTACTAGTACATCAGGTCTGTTATATCTGATAGAGGTCCTCAAAGACGTCATTGAGGGCATGTATGATGACAACAGTATCATGTGGAACTTAAACAGATCAAGGCATTGATAAAAATTCACACTGAGGTATTCAGTCAACACTGTCATATGTGGCCATAAACAGCTGTATCACCAAGTGGATAGACCAGTGTATAACATACATGGTGTCTCACTATGTTGAAATGTGTGACTTGACATATATCTCAGGTCTAGTGATCAGGTTGGCACATCAGGGGTGTCTGCTAGGCCCTTTCCTGCCCATTAGTTCAGTGATGGAAATTACAGATGACATCCACATGTTATGGCTGAACAACTACCTGAAGGACTACAGCTTGTGCACAATAATTGACTCCAACTGTGATATTAGTATAATGCAAACAGCTTCAACACATACCAGAAACTGCTGCCACAGGCATGACAACACCTGCATTGCAGGGGACATGGAGGGATTTGTTGAATCAGGAAACAGACACACCACCCATGTATAATGTGGACATCACACCCTATAATCAGACCTATAGGTATGTGACGGGTCCCTATCAGCATCTCGAATGCTGGCAATATCGAATTTGATATTGTCGCATCAAGAATGCCGAAAGTGCAGAATGTTGAACGGGTAAACGGAAATCTCCGTAAGGGGAGATTTCTGTTTACCTCAATGTAGTGCAGTCTAGGAGTTGGTATATTTAAGTAGCGGGGGGTGTGGGGGGTGCAGTGGTGGCCTGGCCCCCTGCCTACACCAGTTAGTTCTTTTGTTGTTTTTTTTCGAAAATTGGATAGTTCGATCATGTCAGTTCGACATTTAGTGATTTGAACTATTCAATTCTCAAAATGTTGATATAGATGTGGTATGTGGCATGTGTCCTGGGGTAGAAGGTAAGTGGTACATCCACCAGCATGTGGTCCGAGAGCTGACTACTCCCTTGGATGTAACACAAGTATGGAGTATGTGAAGGACCTGCACATCAGAAGCCATAATAACTTTAACAGACTTCATCGCACCAATAACTGTGTACAATGCACCCTTTTTCTTGCACCTCCCTAAACATCATTTAGTGATGTGTAACTGAAGTGTACTGCCTTTTGTCACAGTGTACTGTCAAACAGCTTATTGGCCATAGCTAGGTATTCTTTCTGGGGAATATACATGACTGTCTGATGGTGCGGAACAACACTAGGTTCATAGGTGTTTAGTAGGCTAACAACCACAAGGCCCTTTTTAAGCCTAGCCATGCACCCCAAATCTCTGACAAGTTCCAATACCCTTGATAAGTGCAAGCAGGGGCTTGGGAGATGAAATATTTACAAGCAGGGACTTGGGAGATGAACCATTTACAGGTTCCCTGTGTCTATTAGAAACATAGGTGCCAAACCAAAGATGAATTTCCTGTTCCCCATTCACTTGTCCAAGTTGCACTTGAATTGAGTAAGGGAGGAACTCTGCTTCACGTGGATATAGAGCCTCTTCCAGAGACGGGGTATTCTCTGGGATACATACCTGTCTCTCCAGCAGGTCATATTTATATCACAGGCAAGGATTAAGTCTTTAGAACAGGCAATTCTGGTGTTGTTTGTTTTGTGGATATGCAGGAGGTCCATCATAGTGGGCTCTGACAATGCCCTGTATGCCAGGCATAGATCTCCCCTCAAAAGCCTGTAGGAGACAAAATACAGGGATAGGGCCTTGAGGAAGTCTGCATAGGACATTTTACTTATGCCCTACATTCTTTTAGTGAGGAACTTCTGTGGATGTTCCAACTGTTGGATATGCCAGGTTAGGTACATGCCAAAGAGGGCATTGTACTCAATGATAGGTCTGATGAATGTGGAATACAGTGGAAGAATCACTTCCTTTGACCTAGATGCCATACCTTTGTTTATAAGTTGCACAACATTGAATGATTTCCTCACTACTGTAGACACGTGATTGTCAAAGGCTTGATTACTTCTATGTGTGTCCATAACAACTGGGTGAACTCTAAGGGGTGTGTCATCAGTATTATAGTTACCAGGGGTTGATAATTTCCTGATGGGTAAGTTTTAGTCCACGGCTCTGACACCAGTTGTTTATATGTGTCAGCCCTTCCTGGAGAATGTTTGTATCAGTGTGAGATTCAATGACAGCTCCTAATTTGCAATAATCTGCAAATGTAGTCAGTCAGAGACCATTGATATAGGCCTTGACTTGAAAGAAGTAAGTGCCAAAAAGGAGTGGTCCAAGGACAGATCCCTGAGGGACTCCACTTGTGACTGACCTCTTTGTAGTGGTGGACTCCCCAATTCTAACGCCATGGGTCCTGTCTGTGAGGCAGTTGGCTAAGCACCAGGTGATATATGGGTTTGTACCTAACCTTTTGAGTTTGTAAACAATGCCCAAATGGGGTTATGTGTCAAATGCCTTGGCCAGGTGAAGGTAGGCAGTGTGAACCATTTTTCCCTCATCCATTGCTTTGGTGACCTTCTCAAAGAAGTCCACCAAGTTGTGTAGGCAGGTCCTGCCCTTGACCAAACCAAACTGGGTTGGGTCCAACATCTGGAGGTTTACTATATTACTATTGATCACTTCTATGACAATTATTTCCATGGCTTTACATACAAAACTAGTGAGACTTATGAGTCTGTAGTTTCCAGGGTCTGTAGATGGGCCTCCTTTGTGCAGAGGGATGACTGTTGCTGTTCTTCATTCATGAGGCAAAAGCCTGTTTGGAGGCTAAGTTAAATAGCAATTCCAGACAGCCTGATAGTTCATGTTTCATGCTATTTAGAAGGCATCCTGGGATATTTTCTGGGCCCATTGATGCAGTGTTCTTGGCCTTAGAGAGTTGTTACACCAGATGCATGTGCACTACCTGTTCATCTTATGTGCACACTGCATACATAGGTGTCTGACAATATTAATGGCATGTATATCATTTGTGACAGTGTGGATTGTGCCATAGATATATGCCATGCACACAAGGTAAGTAACCTGTATTGACCATACTGTCACATAAAGGTATAGCAGTGTCACTCCTAGCACCTCCTACAGACATTACAGTACCAGGACAATGTGTTTGGTTACTCTCATAGAGTGTGGATGTATAATAATAGTTGTCAAGTGTGTGTGCGCAGGCTCATCTGTTATCACTCCACATCACATGTGCTACATCAGACCAATGGGATTAGTGGTGGCATTATTCATATATTTTCCATGATTGTGGTTGGTTCTTGTAATGCTTGCCGTGGTCGTTTACCTGTGCCCACCTTTGCTGGAGACCTCTGATGAGAGTGCACTCATATTTAGGCATATCAGTTTGCACAGCTTCACAATATACACCCTACCCCAGTTGTATGTCAGATCCCTAATAAATGTTCTCTGCATGATTCATGTAAGAATCATTATCTCGCACAGACATCCTCCCCATTATGTCACTTTGTGTGACAGTCACAGACAACACATTTTCACTGTACAGTCCATACTGTACCATATAGATATGTGCTTGGTGTTGCTGCTGCAACCATCTTCCACTGACATGCCATTCTCTGCTGTACATGTGGGAGTTTCATCTGTACTCTTACTGTGTTCATTCCTATAATTCATCTGTGTGCCCCTATTCAATGCACACACTCCCCCTGGGTGATCATTTTACATGGCAGTCTCATGTCCTGTTAGAGATCATTAACACAGCTTCAGTACAGATTTGCATGAATGGGATAGCACAATGCCCTGCGTTGTAGGTACACTGTTCTGTAGTGTGTTTGGACCATATACTTTACATTCATACCTCTGAACTGTTCAGATATTCCCATGATGTCCAGATGTTTTCCTTAATAAATATGTGGCTTCTTGCCATATCAATGGGATGATCTGTGGTCTGATGTAATTCAGTATTACATACATTTGAGTGCATACCTCTCAACTGTCCTGATCTGTGCAGAATGTCCAATTTTTGTCTCATATTTGTGATCTTTTCCTTATAACATTTTTTTCCTGGCAAATCTTTAGCATGTCATTGCAGAGTGCAGCCAGAACTGATAACTGACATATGAGTTTCAAAGTTTGTGGTGTTCAGAAAGTTCATATTAATGTACAACCTATGTATTTTATCAACTACCTAAGTTTGTCAGTGCAGCAAAAACCTGTCCCTATTTCTGGCCCTTTATGCCCCATTATTATGGCGTTGTACACATTTCTTGCTCTGACAGGTTCTGAGTATTACATTCTAATACATTTCTATGTGACATTTATGCCAAATATGTCCCTACTACTGGTGATGTGTCCTCTCATTAAGTTGGCCTCTGTGCTGATGTGTTGCACTAGCACAATGACAGCTATTTGTAAAACCCCTGGTGATCATTGTGGCATTGCATGGAAATTCGTGCTCTTCCTTACACGGAATTACTATGATGGAAAAAGATGACATGAGGAGGATATTAACGATACACTGAAGAGTGTTTTATAAAGCAGTAAAGAAGGTAAAAGTAATAAATTGTTAATGATCACTGGGTGGGGGGCATAGAGTTAGGTGAATACAGAAAGGACAAGTCAGTGAAGAATGAGGGCCTTTGTGGAAATGTAAGAGTGCAATAAAACTTTTAGAAACACTGAAAGTGCCAAAGTGTTGAATAATTAAAGAATATGTGGAATGAACAGCATGGAAATGTTTTGAATAATGCTGTGATATGTAGGATTTGGGTAATTAAATGTTTCTGCTGTGTTAGCAGCCACATGCTGGAACTGTTTTCATGTGCACATATTGGACACATTAGAAAGAAGAACACTCCTATTTCCTGTATTCTGTTCATTGTGCACATATTTTCTCTGTGCAGCAGTTGATGCAGTAATTTATTCTCATGACACAGATCATCAATGCCTCTCCTTTGCAGACTAAGTTTTTATGTTGTTTAGCATTTTTGTGTAGTATAAAATCTGTGTTACTGCCTTTATTTCATCTGTTTGTTGTAGCAGTTGTTCTTTTCTTAGATTGTAGCTACTCGATATCAAACTAGTTCCTCTAAAATAAATTATTGAACTAAACAGAGACATGGATGGTGATATGCTAAATATGAAGAATCTAAACATTGCTCTGTTCCCATTTTAATGTGCTGTACTGTTGAAATTACATCAAAATGACATTGTAGTATACGCTGTATTTTTGTCTTAATACATGCTACAATCATAAAATATAAGAAATAGCTTAAATATCCGCCATGCGTTATTTGTGTGTGTGTGTGTGTGTGTGTGTGTGTGTGTGTGTGTGTGTGTGTGTGTGTGTGTGTGTGTGTGTGGATAGATATAAATATACACAAATGTAGCATCGTTTTGTGAACTCTTAAAATATAACAGCATAAGTCAATCCATGAGACTTGTCACCTCTGCAGCAAGGAGGTTTTGACTCTGACTATTCATCAGGTACCTCAGGTTTGATTAGCGGGCCTAGCACTGGATCAGCCTGTTGAGAAGGTATGACAATGAGGGGACCAATGTTTGTTACCTCATTCGGGGGGAGGGGTTGTTGCAGGTCCCACTGAAGGAGCTTTATGCATAGAGCACACACGGACATTTTCTGTGCATGAAAAGTGGAATTTGGAGCACAAGCCCTTGACTATTTCAACAATTTAGCCAAGCATTGCACATGTGCAGAAGTAGGCAGATACTTTGATTTCTGACACAGTGGGCACTTCATTGCATATGTTGTTCAATGGGGAGGGTTAGAAGTATATCAAAATAATCTGTTAAAACCTACTACACAGCAGCTATGATCCTCACTTATTTTGTAAGGTCCCCAGATGCCAGTGTAAGTGAGAACAAAATGGACAGGAGATTGATTGCCTTGAGAGCAAGATGGAAGGAAACCAAAAAGATTGTAGAGGTATAATTTCAAAGAACAATTGTGCAAGTCCCAAGCATGCTGCACTGTAGGATCACAAATTATACAGCAAAGTAGGTCATAGAGGGCAGGCTAACAGAGTTATAATATCACTGTGAGGTTGTGTAGTATACATACAGAATGCATATACAAATGGCGCTAATATGTCAGCATAGCCCTGATACCCAGGAAAAATATGGCCTTTAATCAGAGACACTGAAAATATCAAGGAAAGTGAATAGCAAATGCAACATCAGAAGAAAAAGTAGAGCAGCAGCACTATTAAACCCTGTGCAGGTTAGCTACTGCCCATCAGCCTTATCAAAGATGTAAAACAGGAGCAGCAAACAAAGGAAGCAGAAGTCCAGAATGGGTAGGGAATGGTTTCAAATGGATAGAATCATGTAAGGCTGTGAATGAATGCTATGTAGGGCAAAGAGTAACTGACTGTGACAGTCAATAAAGAGGAGTCACACAGATATATAATACATGAGTGCAGCGTAAGGGGACAGTGACAGAGGAGTGACATTCAGCACATCTTCACACACTACAACAGAGGAGGAGAAAATAAAGACTGCAGAGCATGTGATCAATAGACAGAAGACAAGAACAGTGACAATAAGAGGTATTTGTAGTAAAGTAACAGAAGTGCATGTAGAAACAGTATACCAGGGAGCACGACAGACTGAGATAACAGGAGACACAAAACAAGAACACATATTTAGCTATTATGGGAAGCCTAGGACAGGAATGTCAATTACTAAGTTGTGAATGTATAGCTGAAAGACAGAACATGTGGCAGGGATCATGAAAAGACCCCAACCATACAGATGCAACACTAACAGTAGCACACCATGCAAAACAAGCCAGTAAGAGCAGAGTGATAATGGGTAGGACAAGTGGATATAACAGGACACCTTGTACAAACATCACATACCACAGTGTACATGAAGAACAGAAACGTGGCTGTCATGTTTTGGTGGCCAGGATCAGAAATTCAAACCAGTAACAAGCAACATAAAGGAATTACACAATGGTCAAGCAAGAGTTATTTTGGTACTAAAATAAATTCATCATAGACATCACTGCTGCAGTTTAATTAGTCAGAGGCAATGGTCCATCTGTCTGACTTAATCAAAACATTTGTTGTACACAGAGCAGAGATACATACATATACATACAAATATTTCAAGCAGGGAAATAAATGCCCTTCTAGCTTGCCAATATACCAAAACACTTGTTCCCATAATAAGTGTCCAGGCTGTTCTTAAAAATATATAATAAGCTAGTGCTTGCTTTAATGTAATTTGGTAGCCTGTTCCATGCCTCAGCTACTCTGTCAGAGAACCAATTAATACACTTCTCATTCCTATAGAATATTCTACGTAGGTTGTCTGATGATTCTCTAGCACTTTTTGATAACCCCAAACATTCCCAGAAGTAGTTCTCCCTAAATGCTCTATTTACCCGAATAAGATCTCCTCTTAGATATCTGTAAGAGACACTGTACAAGTTCAGATATTTTAGTCATTCATAATAACTTAGATTTTCACATCCATGGATGCTCTTGGTATATTTCCGCTGTACTCTTTCCATTTTATTCATGCTTGTTTTCCTATAGTGTTTCCATATTGTTATTCCATACTCAAGTTTGGGTCTAATGTAACTAACAAACAATGACTTCATTATTTT
The DNA here is from genome assembly GCF_019279795.1 of Protopterus annectens. Taxonomy (NCBI): domain Eukaryota; kingdom Metazoa; phylum Chordata; order Ceratodontiformes; family Protopteridae; genus Protopterus; species Protopterus annectens. The sequence goes on from NC_056725.1 coordinate 1,255,454,556, forward strand.
TAATTTCCTAGACTTTATATTTTTTTTTATACAACCTATAGTTCTATAACTGTCATTAGCCAATTGGTTGATATGATAAGAAAAATTCAAAGCTGAATCTACCCATATACCCAGGTCCTTAAATGAGTCTACAGTTTCAATCACTGTGTGCTGTATTAAATATTCACCTTTCAGTTTATGTCTCCTAAATCTCATATATGTTTAGTTTTTGATGTATTTATCAGCATATTATTCTCCTGTGCCCAAATGGTCAATTTAGTCAAGTTATTTTGCAGACATTCCTTATCTGTAACACTTATAATTAGTTTACCCAATTTCAGGTCATCTGTGTATAGACTGTAGACTGAAATGGTTTCCTCTCTGTACTGAGGACATCACTGTGACACCAGTTAGAAAAAAAAAGGTAGTCTGCACCACCCTCTTTTCTTTTTTGCTGCAAGAAGTGTCTGGTTGTTAAACAGTTGGGTCCTTCCATTTGATTTCCAGAAGATAGTAGGTGGCCTGTTTGGGAAAACCTTTTTCTTTCCTGTTATGGGGTTACATTTATTATTGTCTTTTGGTATAGATATTTGGATTTTCTTTAAGGATTTTTAGCTTGTGACAGTGCAGGAAGGTAAGTACTGAGTGTGTATCTATGAACCAGACTCCTCCGAAAGAGTCTATCCTCAGTGCCTTTTTGCAGGTTGTCCTTACCATGGATAAAGTACATCTCCAATTTTCTCTTTCATTGGCCTAGAAGATACACCTATCAGCAAGAGTTCTTTTGAAGGCAGTAAGTTACCTCTGCTTACATTCTAATTGTTCCCTTTGCCAGACTGCATATGCGAACAATACCGAGGTCACTCAAATGTCTGTGCTTGGGGCATCACTACCATTTGAAGGATTTACAGCAACTGGAGATTGTATCCTTGAAGAACTGTTTAAGTTTCTTTCTGAATATTGTGCAGGAGGTACTTTCTTTATAGGAGGTAGGGAGGGATTCCTAGATTTTTGAATCAAGGATGGAAAAGCTATGGTAAGTGCAGAAAAGCCTTGTTTTGGTTTTTGCAGGGAGGTTATTGTTAGGTTAGGATCTAAGGTTTAATTGGAGGAGAAGGAAGTTCTCAGCTGGAAAAGAAATGCAAGTACTGCAGATTAATCAGTCTGAAAAGTAGAAACCTTAGTAAGCATTTGTTCTTGTGGGTAATGGGTAGCGAGTGTGCTTTGACAATGACCTCTTATTGGTGTTGTGCTATGAGTGATAGAGTGATGAACCTTTAGCTTTTATTTGCAGAGGTTGTAGGGAGGAGAGGCTTTTCTTAGAGGCTGAGGCTACCAGAGGAAGACCATATTCAAGATGAGAGATGAGCACCCCATTACTGATAGTAGCCCTGGTTCAGAGGAGAGCTAGAGGGAGATCTTTTTGGTCAAACATATTTACATATTGATTTTTGCTTTTGTTATCTGGATATGGAACTGAAAGTTAAGATGTTGGTCTAGCCATAATCCTAAGTAAAGGAAATGGGTGGTGCTTTGTAAGAGTTCAAACTATTCGGGGTTAGTTGGCAATCTTGAGGGGACTTTGGTGGGGTTGTGCTTGGTTCCTAAGAGTATACTATTTTGGTTTTAAGGGTAGATTTCATTGCTTTAGCCACTTTCAGAGTTGGGAATATCTTCCTGTAGTTGTTTTTTCATAACTGGATGAGAAGAGTGAGCTGTATAGATTCTCACATTATAAGGATAGAGAATGATGTGTAATTGGGGCGATCTGCTGGGAGTACGTCAGTGAATTTTGAGAAGAAAAGGAAAGATAGAACTGATCCTTGGTGAAGTGGAGCTGAGATGGAGAGTGTTGCCTATTTTGATGTTGAACTTCTTGAATGATAGGAAACTGTTAAACCACCGGTTGCTAATTCCAGATGTGGAAAGAAGGTTATGTGGGAGAGGGTGATTTACAAAATCAAAGGCTTTTGTAAGGTCGAGGAATATTGTTCCACTGTGGTTGCTCTTTTTGAAATTTAGCAGAATGTCATCAGTGGGGTTAAATAGGATATTTTGGGTGCTGCTACTAGACCAGACGCTATGTTGTTTTATAGAGAGGATTTTGTAGGTATGAAGATAACTGCAGAGCTGAGAGTAGATGAGTTTTCAAATATTTTGCCAAGAGCTGATAGGATTGAAATGGCTACCCTGAGGTGGTGGATCTGCTGTGTTTTTGAAGAGGTTTGATGTATACCAGTTTCCAAAGAGAAGGCATGACATTGTGGGTGAGGCAGCTTCTGTATAGAGTTTCTAGTGGGTATAAAAGGAAGTCCTTACATAGTTCAATAAACCAGGGGTGGATGCCACTGGACCCTTTTGGGATATCAGAGAGGCTATTCTTAATAAAGTTTGCATATTCTTTCTTGAAATGGCTTTAAAGGAGAATGGGGTGTATGGCAGTGGCTCTGGAGGTAGAGAGGGATGAAAGAGTTGGTGTAGGTGGTGAGGAGGTAACAGAATTCTTACCCTCTATGTAAGTGTTGCATGATACCCAGTGTAGTTAAAGCCGGTAGTACCTACAAAAAATGAGTATAGATTCCATTTGCTAGACCTACAGTATTTGACACAATAGAAGAAGGGCACCACAGAACACTGTGTTTTGACACAAGGAGATTCATTTTCAGCATAAATATGGGGGAAGCTGTCCAATATGCTATATATATATATATATATATATATATATATATATATATATATATATATATACTTTTTACAGCTTATGACACACCACATCATACAACATGAAGAACAAAGGCAAAATGGGTAGCAACACAGCTGATCATGGCGCCATTATCATGTGCATTACAAAGCAAAATGATGGCAGTGGAAATGTAGGGAGAGCAAACTGAAATACAGTAAGGTGAGAAAGGTACAACAAGGCAGGCGGAACAGTTGCATCAGTGCCTGCATTGCTTCCTTCAAGGCTTTGATAAATGTCACTAAACAGAAAGAATATATACTCTATGGAGTAGAATAAAAACTATCATAACACTATATTAGTATGTAGAGTCTGGAAACAAGCATATTATTTATTTATGTATTTATTTATTCCAGTTTGATGACCGGGGAGGTCCACTGGGCTTGGGGGGCCCATTTTCAGTGGAGGCCCAGGGAGAAAGGCTCCACAACACAAAGTTTACTTACACAAATAGTTTCAAAGACAGTTTGCATTACAAACAACAGGTTGCATTCAAAAAAAGAAACAAAAACAAACAATTACAGTTTTGTTCAGCAGAAAAAGACAGGCATATAGCATAATAGCTAGATTTTACTGTTTAGTTACATATACAATCTACATTTGAGAGCGAGGTTAGGAAGGTAAGAAGGTTATCCAGGAGTAAAGGGGGAGGAGAGCTTGAGAGGTATGGGCTGAAGTGTACAGCTGCATTTCCAGTTTAGATAGAGATAGGAATGAAGTTGAGTTTTAAAGTTATTAAGGTTGTCACAGGTCCTCAGTGTGGAGGGCAGAGCATTCCATTTTTTAGCTAGGAAAAAGGATAACAGAAGCTGACCAGCTGGGCGCTTGCATTTTTGAACTGTAATCAGGTTTTGGTGGGTAGATCTAAGGGATCTGAGGGGGGGTATATGGCTGTAGTATACTGGATAGTGCAGAGCAGTTAGTGGGTTGGAACAATAATTTGTGGGCTGTGGTGATTTGGAGAAAATCAAGTTGATTGGGGAGTTCAAGCCAGTTTAATGAGTGAAGGGAGGTGCAGTGATGAGAGGAGGATTTGGCATTGGTGACGAATCTGGAGATTTTATTGTAACATACTTCCAGTTTGGAAGTAATTGTGGGAGATAAATTAGTGAGCAGATGAGCGCCATACAGTAGAGAAGGAAGGAGATAGGTTGTGGCGAGAGTTAGTCTGGTGGTAGGAGAGAGGAAGTGGTTGTTCTGTAAAGTAGGCCAAGTTTTATGTGTGTTTTCTTGATGTTTAGCTGGATATGAGTGTTAAATTTTAGGTGATCATCAACGGTGACACCAACAAGTTTGGCGGAGGGTACGATCTCGATAGTGGAGTTGTTAAGGCTGGTAATTTAAAGTGAGTTTTTATCAAGAGGGGAGGATTTTGAGGGAGAGAATAGAAGGATCTTAGTTTTGTTGGCATTTAGTGAGAGGTGATTTTGGAGCATCCAGTTTTCAGTGGCTGAGAAGGCAGTTTGTGTCAGAAATTTGGAGCTATGTTAGGTTGGTTGCGCAGCAGATCAAATTGGAATCATCAGCGTATTGCACAATTTTGGTATTAGGTATGGCTTTCTGGTAGTCATTAATAAAGATATTGAATAGCGATGGGCCAAGTATGGAATCTTGGGGTACTCCAGTGGGAGTAGGAAGGAAATTGGAGGTGGTCTGGCCCCATTTCACGGCTTGGGACCTGTCAGAAAGATAGCTGGAGAACCATGAAAGAGTTTTTTGGGAGAGGTTGAGATTAGAGAGATGATTTAGTAGGTGGGTATGGGAGATGGTATCAAAAGCTTTAGATAAGTCCAGCAGAACAGAGGATTCCATATTACCAGAGTCATGGGCTAAATTGACAGAATGTAAGAAGGAGAGAAGGGCGGAGTTGGTACTGTGTCCTGGGTGGAAGCCGTGTTGGGTAGCAGAGAGTAGCTGGTGTTTGGTAAGGAATGGCAAGAGCTGCAGGTGGATGCATTTTTCAAGAAGTTTGGAGAATGGGGAGAGGATGGCTATGGGGTGGAAATTGGAGACGTTGCAGTTTTTGCCACCCTTGTGGAGTGGAAGAATAAATGCAGTACACCATAGTTTGGATACATAGGATTCAAGTAGTGATCTATTGATCAGGATGCTGATAGGCAGAGCAATAACGTCTGAGGCTATTTTTAGGAAGGAGGAAGGAATGCTGTCAGGGGCACTGGAGCAAGTTTTTAGTTTAAAGAGAGGTTTCTTTATTAGGTTGGTGGAGACGGGTTTGAATTCGAAAGAAGGGGGGGAGGGAGGGGAAGATTGGGCAGGGAGGGGTGGAGGGCTATTGTTGGTAAAGGTCTTGGTTAATTCAGTGACAGAAGACGTGAAGAAGGTATTGAATAGAGAGGCAATTTCAAAGTCAGATTTGCTGGTGTCAGGACTGGGGATGTTTTTTGTACCTGGCCTAAGGAGGGAATTAATAGAGTTCCAGAACTGTTTGGGGTTTTTTGCATGATTTGCTTGTAGTTTGATGTAGTAAGACATTTTATCTCTAATGACTTGTTTTTTGGAAAGGTTTCTCAGCTGTTTATATTTAAGCAAGATTTCTGGCTGTTTGTACTGGAGGTAGGCTTTCTAGGTTTTATTCCTTTGCAGCATAATCCTTTTGGTATCATTGGTGAGCCATGGGGCGGTCTTAGTTTTAACTCTTTTTGTTCTTATTGGAGCTAGGGAGTTGAGGACAGTTACGAATGGAATTGAAATAGTCAATGGCTGCATCTAATGGTACAGTTTTTAGAGGGTTCCAGTTAATTAGTTTAAGGGAGTCAGAGAAAGTAGTAGGGTTAAAGTTAGATAGGTTACGAGTATGAATGTACTGGTGAGAGTGTAGGGAAGTGGGTTTTACTCGAAGGGTGAAGGCAGGCGGGTGGTTTCCTAATGGGTCAGGAATAACACCAGGTTTTATGATTTTGTTAGGATGTGATACTAGGATCCAGTCAAGTATGGAGCCTGGGGGTTGGTTTTGTTAGGTCTAGTAATGAAGTTAGTAAGTTGAGTGAAGTTAAACAGGTTGATTGTTATGGTGGGATTAGGGTTAATGATTTTTTTCCCAGTCAATATTTACATCTCCCATAATGTAGGCTTCTAGATTAATGTTAGAAGAGGTCCAGGAGAGGATGTCTTCCAGGGTATTTGTGTTGTTACCAGGAGGAATATAGAGGGAAATGATGGAGATGCTTTTATGGTTGTTTATTTTTAGTAGACCAGTTACAAGTTCAACATTATTGAAAGAAGGGATGGGATTAGGGTAAGGAGTGATTGACAAGTGATTGGAGTAAATTAAAGCTACACCACCTCTTCTACTTAGGTGGTCAGATCAGACAGAATGAAATCCAGGGGGAAGGAATTCGGAGTCACTTATGTGAGGTTTTAGCCAGGTTTCAGAGATGGCTACAATGTCAGGTACATTGTGATTGAGCCAGGCATAAAAGAGGGTTAATTTATTTTTTAAGCTTTTGTCGTTGGTGGTGAGGAATTTGAGGTATTTACTGGTGGTATTGTTATTGGTGCTGGGGTGGTTTGTTGGAGAAAAGTTTGGTCCTGGATTGGGGTGTCTGTCGCCGGCTAAGCAAAGGTAAGTGAGATGGGGAATAAGTTTATTAGGTTTGTACTTAGATAAAAGTGGCTGGTAGTGAATGGGTTTAGGTTTGTAGTATTTAGTAGTGCTTGGGAAAAGTTTTACTTTTAAGAGAAGGATAGGGTGGGAGGGAACTAAAGAGGCAGAGATGTTGTGTAAGTGGGCTGTAAGGAGGGGGTGGGGAGGAAGAGGTGGAGGGCATAAATGGAAATCAGTATAGGAGCTAGCATGGTAAAGAGGTAGTAGAAGAAGGATGAGGATGGATGTAGAGATAAGGATTTTAGGAGCAAGGGAGAGCATGGTAGCTGGAGTTAGAAGTGATAGAGAGGAGGGTAATGGGATATTAGATGGGAGGGGGGTGTGGTAGTGAGAGTCAGGTAGGTTGGAGGAAGGGGTGGGGAAAGGTGTGTGAGGATTGGTTGGAGGAGAGGGAGGGATATAATATATATAATAAATATGTCTAAAGAAAAAATGTTACTGGTATAAATCCGTCAACAGCTTCTTGTATAGTGTACAATGACAGAGACTTTTGCAAGGCTTTTTTCAAAAACAAAAAATGTGCATAATATAAATTATCAAAGACTGTTCATCAATTTCTGCAAAAAATTATAAAAGGAATATTTCACAGCACGTCCTAATCACATACAAATCTTCCACAAAAATTTTATCTGTTTTTTCAGTTACCGTATTTCAGGAACTAGTCTTTAAAATGAGATAACAGTCAAGCATAACCCCCCTCCCAACAGTACAAAACCTTGACATTTCAAAACCTAAGCCATTAGTTACCATGGGCCCAAAGACCCATTCATTCAGCAAGAACCTAATATATATATATATATATATATATATATATATATATATATATATATATATATATATATATATATGGATTCACTTCAGAAGCTCGAATTACCAGAATCTCGAACTGCAAATAACCGAAACCAAAAGATCGAGTTTCGGAAACTCGAACTTCTGAAGCGAAACCAACAAATAAAAAAAAACACAAACCTCGCTTCGCCCCCTTGCACCCCCACACCCCCCCCTACTTAAATATACCAACTCCAAGATCGCACTATAGTGGGGAGATGGGAAATCTCCCGTCTTGCGCTGTATGCAGAAGCGCAAAACGGGAGATTTCTCATTTCCTGTCAACACCGCAAAACAAATAGAACATTACGTACACACAGAGCATACAACACTTGCCTCTGTGTGCACGTAACATATTAAGGTAATTAAACTCTTATTTTTGAACACTACACATATTCGGTTTACTGAAATCTCGATCATATGGTCTCGACCATATGAAATTCGAGATTTCAGTCATTCAATTATGTGAAGTGTTTCCATATATATATATATATATATATATATATATATATATATATATATATATATATATATATATATATATATATATATATATATTCCTTTAATATAATATAATGGCCACACCCTGAAAGAAGTGTTATGTTTGAAAAAATCAAAGGATAGTAGATTACCCTAAGTCTTGATAACAATATAAATCCAACAGTAGTTACGCACAAGGTTCATAAAAACATACCCGAACCATATGTATGTAGGAATTATGAGACAAATAGAATTGCATAGCCCAAAAAATATTAGCAGTACAAATAGAACCAACAGTATAATGTTTCAATAGGTTTAATCTTGTTATGTTGGTTCCACAGGCCCAATATCACTTCGCTCATGACTGAGAGTATATACAATGGCCTAAAATGAAGACCACCTTTGCAGTTGAATAACAGAGTTTAGCACACAATACCAAACCTTGAAGTCTCCAGTCTCAAAGCACCTTCATTTGGTGAAAAGCAAAAGGAGTTGTATAGGCCCAGCCATTACGATGTAAAGCAAAATAATTCTCTGGAACCAGTGGTGAATATAGGCAATAAGTTCCGCTCCCTCAATGCGATCGTTATAAGCTCACATAAGTAAATAGCTCAAACACATAGAGCAATGCATGTAATGGTGATCAAATCTTTAATTCAGCTACGTTAACCATATTGTCCTGTAGCATCAAGGAAATGGACCCAATGGCTGCAGAAATTATATGCACAAATCAAGCTGCTTTTGGTGGAATTTATGTGAAAAAAACACGTTTTCTGTGGTTTGAAAGCACGACTGCTTCTTACATAAACTGAAAGTCCATGCATGCACCTTATTTAGTTTCACTCCTAATTGTGATTCCCGAAGGTAAAGATACTGTGCAGCTGGAGCGTTTTTGTTTAACTCCAGTAATGCTTGTTTACATTCTCTCCAGACAGCAATAAATCACTGACAATTTAGGATCGTACAAAACGGTGGTACACTACTACCTTCCAATTATCTTCCAATTGAATACCTTAGCAAAACAACCGATGAAAATCCAGAGCTAAACTCCATGTATAACGAATAGTAAACTGTGGTTCCCACTAATATATAGATGCAGTGACCTCTACGGGTAGTTATATGTTGCATGGATCCCACAGGGCATAACTGAAAATGTCGAATATGGTAAACTCTAAGTCATCACATCCAAATATAGTAGAAAAACATATTGTGAAAAGGTCAGCACTCGACTGAATATGGACATGTGTGTTTGAAAACATCAGTGACATGACCTGAGATGCATGCTGTAGTAGAAGAACAGCAGTATAACAACACGCTGCGAATTCTCATCCTTTGCTCCCACATAGCAAACCAGCCAGCTACCGCCAGCAACTAGCTTTTATCATTAGTGCATGTCTTTGCTTTGTGTAATATGGAGTACTAAATATGGTACCCACAGAAGGGTCAAAAGATATTCAGAGATATGTTTATGGTATAAAAACGTAATGGAAGGTCAGTACATGGGTCTCCACAGACACATATATTTCCTCATGGACTCCACAGTCCATTTCATGTTGTTTGTGATATTGAAATGGTATGCCAGCTAGATCAGCAGTGTGTAATGCAACTACACACAAATTGGTGTACTCACTTATGTTATCTCGTTATTTGGATTTGTTAGCTGGGATAAAGCACCTATCACAACTGACCAATTTCTGTCTCAGCCCAGGATATATTCCAAACAATTAAGGAAATAAATATAACACTAGAGATTTGTGCAATTCAAAATGGTAGCAATAATAACAGAGAAGGTATTACAGAACACAGCAGTATACAGAAAGAGCACTGAAGTTCACTTAGTACAATAATTATGTCAGTGTTAAGTACATACAGTATTCACAAGAAAATCAATGAACGGATTTGTTAAATGGCTAAGTAGGTAGGTAGTTTAAATGTTCATTTATAGAACAAATGAGGACAAGAAGAATGTAAAGCATTATGTAATGTTGCCTGATATGTGACATTGCCTTCTAGATGCTTCTTGGAAGTGTACCCCAAGTTCTGGTCAGAATACTGAGTAGGAAGATCCTTTCTTGCTTGAGATGGGAGGGAAAGGATTTCCAAAGTTTGGTTTCAGGAATTGAGACGCTGTAATCTGTGCGCTTGTGTCTGGAGTTGTAACTGCTGAACAATGTGTCACTCAACCAAAGCCCCTAAGGCAAAACAGCATGCCCAAGACACTAGTCATAAGTGACTCGATAGTGAGGCACACTGATGTCCCACTCACTAGGTTGAATAAGGAGAAAGTAACAGTCAGCTGCCTGTCAGGTGCCAGGGTCTGACACATAACGCATGCACTCAGGTCACTCAACAACAGGTACAAATATGACTCTGTCATTGTACATATGGGTGTGAATGACCTGCGATGTATCTCCCTGGTCTACATCAAAAGAGACATGGAGGAGCTCTCAGATTATGTAGCCCAGGCAGGTAAGACCCTAGCCCTGAGCATCATCCTACCATCACCCAGAATGATATCACAGTACAAGCAAAAAATGATTGATTTCAACAATTGGCTAAGTTTCTGGTGTCATTCCAAGGGGATCCAGTATCTGTCTGCCTAGGATTACATGATTGACAGACCTCGATGCTTTGCCAGAGATGGCCTGCATCTGTCACTCCTGGGTTTCTGGATACAGGCTAAGGATCTTGCCACCCGTATAGTGTCTTTTTAGGTGGCGTTCCAAAGACCAAATTACCACAGTAACAGCTACAAACAAATGCAATCTGAGGGTTATTTTGCTCAATGCTAGAAGTCTAAATCTCAAAATGCATTCCTTAAACTGGAGAACATCGACATTTGTGCTATAACAGAGACCTGGTTCAAGGCAACAGAAAGCAGCCCTGCACTACCAGGCTATAACTCATTCCACACCTTTCGGCCCCAGATCTTAGACCTAAATTCCAAAGGCAGTGGTGTCTCCATATTCATAAACGATGTGCACACCTCCAGACTGGGAGCCCAACATAACACAGCAGAGATACTTCAGGTGCAGCTAACATTGAGTAAGACAGTGATTCAGGTCGTAGCCTGCTATAGGAACCCAACCATGTCCCAAGACTTGCACTCCACGTTCCTAAGCACCCTGGAGAATATTAGGGTCCAGCCTAATACTCTCTTACTAGGCGACTTCAACTACCCCTCCATTAACTGGATAAGCTACTCATGTACCAATACACTTGCCCAACATTTCCTGTAGTTCATTAATTCCAATGCCCATGACCAGCTCATTCTTACCCCCACTAGAGGTAGCAACATCCTTGATCTGGTCATTACTAACATGGGTGACCATTGCTTTACACCAATAGTCTGCTCCTCCCTGGTTAGATCTGACCACAAACTAATCACCTTGGAAATTCACATCCCTCCCACCCCCCAACAAAGGTAACCACCGTGAAAAACTTCTCCAAAGCTAACTTTGGGATCCTAAAAACAGAGGTGGCTAACTTCACGGCACCCATGCAAATGAAGAATAGTTGCGTGACTGCAGAATCATACAACAATGCACTGTAGGAACACATATACAAATGCATGGATCTCACCATACCCAGTAGAACCAAGACACTCTCTTCCAAAAAAGGAAGCCAAACTGGTGGTCCCCTACCAGAAGCAAACTCTACAACAGAAGGAGGAAACTGATGCGGAATAAGGTGAAGTCCCAAGACTGGAAAACCTCCCTTATTTGCCTCAACAAAAAGTTGAGATCCCTCATCACATCCTCTAAAGCTAGGTATAAAAACAGAATTGCAGCAGATAGTAAAGACAAACACAAGGCCTTCTATAGTTATGTAAAGAATCTCCATGGCAATACCCAGATTTGCTCTGAGCTACTGCGCAATGGTACCTCCTATACTGAGCCAACAGATATTGCCAATATACTGGCCAACAGATTCAGTGCCAACTTTACCTCCCTACCCCCCCAAAGGACCAATCACAATACCAGTAGATTGCCAGGCACCCAGTATTACTGCTGCACAGTTTAAAACAGCACTGTTCAAGGCCAAGAATACAGCTTCTGTGGGACCTGACAGTATCCCTGGTTGTGTTCTACATGAACTACAGACTGAACTGGTAACTCACCTGTGTGCTCTGTTCAATCATAGCCTCAACTCAGGCTTTGTCTCTGCCAAATGGCACACTGCTACAGTTATCCCTCTCCACAAAGGAGGAGCGACTACAGACCCTGGGAACTATCGCCCCATTAGCCTGATGAGTTTGATATGCAAAGCTATGGAACGCATCATCATGGACCTAATAAACAAGGATATAGGGAATCTCCAAACTCTGGATCCCACACAGTTTGGTTTTGTGAAGGGTAGATCATGCCTGCTCAACTTGGTTGACTTCTTTGAGTCAGTCACCAGAGCTGTGGATGAAGGCAAGGTGGTTCATAACGCCTACATTGATCTGGCCATGGCTTTTGATACCATTCCCCACTCAGGAATCACAGAAAAACTCACTAAGCTTGGCATCAACCCCTGTATCACTAGATGGGTTGCAAACTGGCTCACAGATTAAACCACATTGTGAAAGTAGCTGACTCCAAGTCAGACTGCCAATTAGTCATGAGTGGTGTCCCACAGGGTTTGGTCCTGGGCCCTCTCCTGTTTGGTATCTACTTCTCTGAAGTTCAGGCCAACAGAAAGGGACTCTGGCTGACAAGGCTTGCAGACAATTGCAAGTTGGGAGCTATTATTAACTCCCCAAGTGATATTGACGTCCTACAGAATGGCCTCACTGTGACCAATGACTGGTGTCAGAATCATGGCCTTAAGCTCAATGCCAAAAAATGTGTCATCATTCCCTTTGGGAAAAACACGGTTCCCATGAATTACCACATTGATGGTAGTCCACTGAACACAGAAGACATTATAAGAGATCTCGGGACACAGGTTGACAGCAGCCTCTTTTTTGATCACCACATTCCCACTGTGGTCAGAAAGCCCTTCTATGTGGCACATTTCTTTACTAAGGGTTTTGCATCCAGGAAGAAAGAGATCATTGTCTCCCTCTACTCTTCCTTCATTAGGCCAATCATCGAGTATAATGCACCATTTGGCATATACCTCAATAGACACTTGCAACAAGTGGAGAGGCCACAGAAGTACCTCACAAAGAGGATCCTAGGCCTTAAACACTTGTCCTATATGGACAGACTCAAAAAACTCCAACTATTCTCTGTCTCATATTGCCTAATTAGAGGCACTCTCTGCTTGACTTACAAAGAGATGTCTGACCCAGATCTGTTAGAAATGCTACATCTAAATAAATCCCAATCCCTCCGCACCACACGCTCCAGAGACCTCAACCTCATTGCCACAATTAACTGAACATGCTGGAGGGACAGGTTCATAACCCAGAGACTGCCTATGCTATGGAACAGATTTCCCATACATGTCAAGCAGAGCACCTTGCTGACCCTCTTCAAGAGAAATCTTGATGAGTGGATGGGAAACAGAAACTTCACCCTGGGGATAGCACCAGTGGATCTACTTGACAGAGGCACTAGGAACTAAGGTTGGGTGGTACTATGCCAGGGTAATCCTATGGCTAGGCTTGTGAAGGCCTCAGGGCCATTATCCTAGTACACACCTATGAACCTATGAACCTATGAAGGTAGGTGAGGAACATATGCATTTGGATGTCAGTGGTAGAAGTGTTTGATTGTGTAGAAGCTTGTATAACTGAGATCCTAGTAGGAATTAAGCACCCTGTTTGACTGGGAGACATGATGCATGTTTTGCAGTGGTGTTCATGTTTTGAGGATAGAATGATGAATGTACAGATTCTGTTTGATTGTTTGGATGTTTTTGGAATTTTTTTCATGATAAGGCTATTAAAGAAAGTTGTGAGAGAAGGATTCCTTGGCCTATAGATATTCTGGTAATTCTGGATATGAATGAGAATATTTTTTGACACAGAATATTAGTGTGCTAATCTTTTTCTTTGCACTATATATATAGTAGAGAAAGCCCAAACATTAACCTAACCAGATACAGAGATATAAAATGGATTATTTTCCATGACAGTGCTACCAAGGAACATCTTTTGAGGCACTGATTGAAAGGTTACTGTTTTTTATCCATTGGATCAACAAGAAGAAATCAGACTGAAGTTCATTTTTTGCAGTAAAGAGAGTGATTAAGTAGAATGTCAAAGAACCATATCATCTGAGTAAAGATGTAGGGGTAGGTGTGGAAAGATGTAGAAGTAGATGTGGAAAGTCATGGGAAAGTTTAATGATGTGGATGAAGAATAGGGGTGGGACCAAAATGAAGCATTGAGATATACCTGCCTTGAGAGTAGTCAGAGATGGGATAGATGAGAAAACCTAAGCAATGACAAAAAAGTGAGAATGTTATCAAACATGGAATGGTATCTAGATTGACACCTATTGTAAGAAAGTGGCTTAACAGAATGAAGTTGCCAACCAGTTCATATGCTTTGGTAAGGTCTATAAAAAATTTACCTGTGAGCGGTGCCTTATTTATTACCAAGTGGATTTCATCTGCGAGGGTACATAGTACTGTCATGGTATTATGCCCTGACCAAAAGCCATACTTGTGCGTAAGAAGATTGTATTGCTAAAACAATGTGACAGTTGGTTGTAAAAGAATTTCTCTAGGAGTTTTCTTAGGGTGAAAGAATAGAGATCAATCAATATTTTGAGCCATTGCAGGGATTTTATTGTTTGGGGTCTGGGTTTATGATAACATTTTTCCAAATGTTAGACATTATATTTTGAGTTAAGCATACACTGTGACTGTGTTTTAGGAGTTTTCTGATAAATTATATGCATTGGAAGACAAACCAGGGAAGTACTCTGTCAGCACTAGAGGGACTTTCAGTTCAGATTTGCTCAAGGTTTTCCTGAAGGTCTTTGGAGGTTATATTTTTGCAATAAAATGGAAGTATCTCGGGTGGGGGTCCTGGATGCCTAGGAGCTAGTGGATGGTGGCAATTATGGGAAGGCTGCAGAAATCTGTTGGGAAGTCAGATTGGTAAAAATGTAATGGTTGAGTTTTGGGAGGTCTGATGTGGAGTTTCTGCTTGTGAGATGGTTTACCTCTTTCCATAATTGTTTAGCAGTTTTAATTAGGTAGTCTTGCTTGGATTTCATAAGTTAGATTTTGTGCCACATAATAGCCTCTTTTATAAGGTTTCTGAGATGGGTGAAGTTTCGCTGTATTGTATTTCTGGGGAAGGATTCATTTAGTAGTTTAATTAGTTAATTTCAGTGAATGTTCATATCTGCGAAAAACTGATGTAGAGAAATGAAGCAGTTGGCCAGCAGCACAAATTTTCCCTTTTCCGCACTGTAGTGCAATCTTGGAGTTGGTATACATAGTTGGGGGGAGTAGGGGTGCAGCACCCCCACATTGGGGAATGTAGGGGCAAAGCCCCCCACTTTGCTGGGTTTTACATACTGTGGTGTGTGTTCCAGTGAAGTTCTGGCCAAGTGTTTAGTTTCCCTGTTTACATTTTTTTCAATGGCAACATTCAATGAAATGAACCCACGGCAGGGCTAGCCACCCAGCAGTGTAAACCTTGGCTCGAGACAATTGCACTGCGGAAGTGACACCCCAACCCCATGTGCAAAATGTGAAAAAGGGGTTGAGGATGGATGGATTCACTGAAATGAAAGTTTGATGGTTAGGGTTTGATAAAGAAAGGTTCTCTAAAGTGAACCTTCAAAGAATTAATACAGACCTGTGGTTATCCAGTAATTCTTTTGGGGTATGTACCATCCAGAGAGTTGGAAGCAGAAGTCTTGAATACATTTTAGGGTTCTGGTGAGAGATTTGGCTACTAAATTCTGTATTATTCTGTATTATAGAGCTAAATTGTTGCTTAGATATCTGTTGTCTTACTGCTCTGCAAATATATAGAGATCGTATATATTTTTTGGCTTTATAATTTGCACATTCCTCACATCTGTGTTGAAACAGTTTTTCCCCACCTCCCCCTCCCTGTTCTTGGTTGTAGTTTAAATTTGGTGGCTTTTGCAGTGCCCGCCCCACTGTAGATTTGATCTAGAACACTCCCCCAATCCCATCTCTTTACCGCATTCTACCTAATAAACCATTTCTGCACTTGCTTTTAGTCCTTTTTAATTTAATTACATTTTTTCAAACTGTGTGTGGACTAATATTGCTACATACTCAAGTGTGCCAGCTTGCACTGCATGAGAATTGTTTTTACTACTGCTTTTGCTACTTTTCTGAAAAAAAAAAATGTTATCTGCTTTTACAGTATTTGTGTTTCTTCCTACTTTATTTTGCATTTGCGCCATCTTAAAAGTACTCAATTGTATTTATTACTGCTTGGTGTAACTCATTCTAAGCCTTTTAGTTTAAACAGTTGGGCTTCAGACCAGTTGTTTTACATTAAGAGGGTTTGTGGTCTGCACTGTAGTGGCAGAACAGGTAGCTTACATCCTTCTAAGTTGGGAACTGCTGATTGAGGGCTCAGTGTCTGTTATTCTAAAAGTGTATTAATTCTGGTTTAAGCACTTGGGCTTTCAGGCCAGTTATTTTACATTAAGAAGGTTTGTGGTCTGCACTCTTGTGGGAGGATAGACTGGACTCTGCCCTTCTGAGCTGGGAATTTCTGGTTAAAGGTTTATAGTGCCTGTATATTTGAACTGTTTCTTACTGAAATTGGTACACCTTGTTTGCTGTAGCATAGACTAGATCCAGGCCTGCTGAATCTAGCTTTGTTTGTATGCTTGTTGTTTGTTTGCTTATTATTTCCCCTGGAACGCTAATTCCACCTAAAACGCGGCTTTTCAGCACTTCTGTGGATCCCTAGTGATATCTGCATTGCTTACTATACTTATTTCCTTGTCTCACTTGAAAGAAAGTTACTGTTTGTCATTTTTGCATTTAAGTTACCTGTAACACATTGCACTTAAGTTACCTGGCACTTGCTCACTAAGCAATTATATAAGTCAGCACTAAAAAATTAAAAGCACTACACCCTCACAAACTCCCCTTGAGAACCTTATTCCCCATTGGCCCTTGTTTTCAATTATAAAGGAATTCCCAATACTATTCTAGCATGTCCAAAGGTCAGTTGTCAATCTCCTCTCCGGTCCAGCTGGTGAATCTGGGAATCTTGAGGCAATGTTACAACAGCCTCATGTACACAAACAACCCTCCCCTCCTCCCAACAAATTCCAACACATGTGAGAAATGCAACCATACAGCCAAACTGGAGGCTAAGCTCTCTCAACTCAGTACTGGCATAACCAGTCAGGAGGAGAAGGAAACCACACTCACTACAATTCCAGTCTCACATAGACCTACCACGACAGCAAACCAAACACATAATCACACAAAAACATACTCAGAGGCTCCAAATAAAGATCTCCCTAAGCATCAGAGACCTCCAAAGCAGACACCCAAGCAACCGCTACCCCAAAACAAAACACGTGCAACACATATCTCACAAAGCCAGTGTGCCGAACAGTCACAGCCCTTAAGGCTAAACAACACACCTGATACACTTGTAATAGGTGACTCTATCATCAGGCACACTGACGTCCCGCTCACCAGGCTGAACAAGGAGAAGATCATGGTGAGCAGCCTGTCGGGCGCTGAGATCCGCCACATAACACAAGCACTCAGGTCACTCCAAGGCAAGTACAAATATGACTCAGTCATTGTCCATGCTGGTGTGAATGACCTGAGATGTACCTCCCTGGACTACATGAAAAGAGACATAGAGGAGCTCTCTGAGCATGTAGCCCAGGCCAGTATGACCCTGACCTTGAGTAGCATCTTACCCTCACCAAGAATGATGCCACAATATGAAGACAAGATGATCAATTTCAACAATTGGCTTAAGTATTGGTGTCATTCAAAGGGGATCCAATGCCTGTCAGCCTGGGATGATATGCTCGACAAGCCACGATGCTTCATTAAGAATGGCTTGCACCTGTCACCCCTGGGCTTTCGGATATTGGCAAAGGCTCTTGCTACCCGCATAGTGCCTTTTTTAGGCAAGGCTCAAAAGACAAACCCACCTCCATAGGTATCACAAGGGATAAGAAAATAAGAGTAATGCTACTCAACGCCAGAAGTCTAAACCTCAAGATGCACGCACTCAAAACTCTCCTTAGCATGAAGAACATCGATATCTGTGCAGTAACAGAAACCTGGCTCAGAGCTCCCGAGAGCACCCCAGCACTACCAGGTTATACCTCATACCATGCTTTTCGGCCCCAAAACTTGGACCGAACTACAAAAGGAGGGGGAGTATCAATATTCATCAAAGATACCCACACCTCCAGGTTGGTGGCACAGCACGAAGCATCAGAGACTATCCATGTGCAACTAACAGTGGGCAAAACTGCCTTCCAGTTTATAGCCTGCTACAGACCACCCTCCCAAACCCAGGAACCCCACTCGGCCTTGCTGAGAACACTGGAAAATATGAAGGTCTCTCCAAACACCATTATATTGGGCGACTTCAACTACCCAAACATAGACTGGGAGCATTACTCTAGCTCCAACACCCTAGTCCAAAGGTTCCTAGAATTCATAAACTCAAATGCTATGGAACAACTTGTTACCACTCCCACAAGAGAGGAAAACATACTGGACCTGATCATCACCAACATGGGGACTCTATGCTCCAGACCAGAAGTGTATCCCTCACTGGTAAGATCAGACCATAAACTAATCCAACTGGATATTCACATCCCAACCCCACCCCCTGCCCAGAAAACCACAGTGAAAAACTTCTCTAAAGCAAATTTCACACTCCTCAAAACCGAGGTGGAATCCTTCAAAGCCCCCAGGCCTGTGGAAAATATGGCCCAGACCGCAGAATCCTTTATAAATGCATTCTATGAACACCTTCAGGAATGCATGGATCGTGCAATCCCAAATAAAACCAAGACCCAATCCTCCAAAGGCAGACGTCCTGTCTGGTGGACCCCAGCCATAAACAAAGTATACAATAGAAGGAGGAAGCTACTACATGATAGAGCAAAATCCCTAAAAGGGAAGGCATCTCTGATCAGTATTAGCAAAAAACTATGGGCATTCATAAAATCATCTAGGGCCAGCTTCGAGAGAAAAATTGCACAGGACACTAAGGATAATCACAAGGCTTTCTTTAGTTATGTTAGGAACCTGGGTGGGAATTCCCAGATATGCTCAGAATTAGTCCAAAATGACAAAAAATACACCGAACCCACAGACATTGCCAACATCCTAGCTGACAGGTTCAGCGCAAATTCCCTCCCCACCAAAAGGGCAAATATCTATCCCAGCAGAGTGCTGCCCCCCTGACATCTCAGATGCTCAGTTGAGAGCCGCCCTCTCCAAAGCAAAAAACACAGCATCAATGGGACCAGACAGTGTCCCGGGCTGCGTCCTACATGAACTCCAAGAAGAGCTAAACCCAAACATAAAACTACTGTTCAATCTCAGCCTTACTACAGGATATGTACCCAAAGAGTGGCGTACAGCAACAGTGGTCCCTCTCCACAAAGGTGGTGTCTCAACGGACCCTGGAAACTATCGCCCCATAAGCCTGACTAGCTTGGTCTGCAAAGCTATGGAAAGGATCATCATGGACCTCATAAATGAAGATATTGGGGACCTACAGATACTGGATCCTACCCAGTTCGGCTTTGTTAAGGGCAGATCCTGCCTTTTAAACCTGGTCGACTTCTTTGAAACCATCACCAAGGCCATTGATGAAGGGAAGGTGGTCCACACAGCCAACCTGGACCTCGCAAAAGCCTTCGATACAATACCCCACACGGGCATTTTAGATAAGCTCACCAGCTTAAATATAAACCCCTATGTCACTAGATGGGTTGCAAACTGGCTCAAGGACAGAAACCACACGGTTAGAATTGCTGGAGCCATGTCAGACTCCAAACCAGTTACAAGTGGCATCCCACAAGGCTCAGTCCTGGGACCTCTCTTGTTCGGTATATATTTCTCGGAGGTACAGGCCAACACGGAAGGACTGTGACTGACCAAGTTCGCAGATGACTGCAAACTGGGCACCATAATCGACTCTCCAGCCGACACAAGCATCCTCCAAAAGGGCCTCATAGAAACAGACAACTGGTTCCAGAGCCATGGCCTCAAGCTAAAACGCCAAAAAGTGTATAGTCATCCCCTTTGGCAAAAACAAAGTGCCCACAAATTACCACATAGGCGGTAATCCATTAAGTACAGAAGAAGTAATTAGGGACCTGGGGACCAAGTTGATAGCAATCTCTCATTTGACAACCACGTGGCCAAAGTGGTTAGAAAAACATTTTATATAGCCCACCTAATCATGAAGGGATTCACATCTAGATCAGGGGAGGTCATCGTGCCTCTTTACTCATCCCTCATCAGGCCCATAATCAAGTACAATGCCCCTTTTGGGATGTACCTTACCAAACACCTGCAGCAACTGGAAAGACCCCAAAAGTACCTCACCAAGAGGATCAAAGGGCTCAAACAGATGCCATATGCTGCCCGGTTAAAGAAACTCCAGCTCTATTCAGTGGCATACCGCCTGCTCAGAGGCGATCTGTGCCCGACGTATAAAGCCATGTCCAACCCGGAATTAAGGGACATGTTGCGCACTCAAAAAATCCAAATCCCATCGAGCTACGCGCTCGAGAGACTTGAACCTCAGCTCTGAAATAAATAGGGCATGCTGGAGGGACAGATTCATAACCCAGAGGCTCCCTTCACTCTGGAATAAAATCCCAGTCCAGGTTAGGCAGAGTCCCTCATTGACTCTCTTCAAGAGGAATCTTGATGAGTGGATGGGAGATCGTAGGTTTACCCCGGGTATCACTTCTGTGTCACTATTAAACAGAGGCACAGTATACTAACCTCGAAAAAGGGCATAGCAAAATTAATTTAAAATGGGTGGCGAAAGCCAAACATACTCTGGCTAGGCTTATAAATGCCCTAGGGCAGATAGCCTAGTATGAACCTATGAACCTATGAACCTATAAATTGAAGTGTTTAGAATGAAAGCCAAAGAAGGAGAAGATAAATTTAAGCTTTTTGAAATTAGTGTCTGATTTCACGCTACTAGAGCATAATTTTGAAGGAATTTTCTTATATGGGAACCTTATGTTGAGGATTATGTAGCAGCGATCACTGATGGTGAAGAAGGGGATGGTGATATTGGTCACTATGGAGGGAATGTCACTGATGATTCGATCAAATAAGAAGTGGTTGTTCTAGGAAATTTGGACATAGGGGATGTTTTACTATTTGCCTGAGTATAAAGTTATCTTGGATTTCTTTATATTAGGGGCTAAATAACTAAGTTGAGGTCACCAAGTAGTACTTGGTTGGAAATGTTTTTGGAAACAGAAGTTATGCTGTTTAACTGAGATTTAAATATATCTAAGGAGCCAGGTGGGGGCAGGTAAGCTACTGATAGGTGCAATGAAAACTTGCAGTTAGTATATTATCTAGTATTTAGTTTGAGTGATAGTCTTCAAGTGCATTAACTTAGGTAACTAGTTGTAGTTTCAGATGAGAGTTGTGTAATAGTAGTGTTTCTCCTCTGTTCATTGGTGTGCTATCAGGGAGGTGGTTTTAACTGGGGAAGAAGTGGTCAGAATTTGGGGGGGGTTGTTCTTTGTGAGACAGAATTCT
Source organism: Protopterus annectens (assembly GCF_019279795.1). Lineage (NCBI taxonomy): Eukaryota > Metazoa > Chordata > Ceratodontiformes > Protopteridae > Protopterus > Protopterus annectens. The sequence continues at coordinate 1,255,475,885 of NC_056725.1, forward strand.
GTTATAGCAAGAAAATCTGTCTCATGTATGAATTTAATAGGTCATTTGTCTTTTTCTTATGGACCAACTACTTCATAGGCAGCAGGTTATTGATGCTGGCTCAGGGTTGGTTTCAGTGGTTCTTTTGAGAAGAATTAGCATGAGAGGGATGGACTTGCATATAATGTTTGAGTGTTTAATTGTTTTGTGATGTGTGGACACAGATGGGTCAGTGTGCCTGTGGATAGGATGAAGGTTTTGTTTTGGGGGGGTATGTTGGTGAGAGGGGATATGTGTATATTAGGAGGAGTGGCTGGTGTAGGCTAGTGAGAGAAAAGGTTCAATACCTAGGTGTGCAGTAGAAATTAGATGGCAAATTCTGGAGAGTGCATGATAATTTACATTTGTGGAAGTGATGGTGGTTGCTGAGTTAGCTTGTGTGGAGAAGAAAAAGTAGGAGGAAGAGTGTGATGGAGTGGTCTATGAGGCGTGGTGAAGGCATTGGGAGGATTAGTGGGTGTAAGCTTTGTGCGATATATATGAGTTTGAGAAATAGCATGGTAGGGGATGAATGAGTTGGTTAGTAGATGTAAGAAAGTGTTCAAAGAAAGTGTATGTGAGTGAAAGGGGTTGAATGTGTGAAGAGCGGTTTAGTAAGTGTGTAGAGGCATGCGGACTGGACTTATGAAGAGAGAATAGGAGGAATGAGGTGGATAGTACTGATGACTGAAGGTTCTGGTATGTGCATGGGTAGTAAGTTAGGGGGTGTGATGATTGTGAGGATTATGAATACGATATTTTATTACTGAACAAAAACTGAGTCTAAGTAAATGGAAAGTTAGTATGACAGACGGAAGAGTTGGTCATGACATTTAGTGAGAGAAAGGCTGCAGGAATAAAAAGGTTACTTGATGGGTGGATTTGTATTGTGGGGATAATATTTTTTGAATTGTTGTTCTCAGTATCTGTCTTAAAACAAGATAATACTATAACCATTATCAATATATCAGTGTCTCATCAGGTAGCAAATTCCCCTTTAATGCTGAAAAGTTTAGATTCTCTGGGTTCATTCCCCACATTACGTACATAAATTTATATCGTGTTAATTACGTAGAGGCACTGCAGTTTTGAGGTATAGTCGTTAAGATGAGATTTTAAACCTTTTTTACCCAAAAACGTCTTGACAAACTAAATCTTGTTTTCATATCTGCTTATAACCATTTGAATACCTACAACTCCCAGCAGAAGTCCTACAAGACAAAATACACTTGCTCAGGACCCAACATTCACATATGCTACCTGTAAATGTATTCATAGTATATCCTGCTCTACATATGTGATTATATGATAAACACATAGCATTTGCATACTATACTTCCCAATGGTAATGAAGTGTTAAGTACATGGACAGTGCTGATTGTGCATCAGTGTTGCATGGCCATTGGAAATGCAGCATATCAACATGCTGCAGATGTCAGAACAGTGACAATAGTGCAATGGGTTGCAGTGGTTTTGTCCACCAAAGTAAGGTATAAGGCAGGCTTGTGATTTTGTCTACCATGAATGCTTAGTCAAGGACCAACTATCTGAAGAGGGTGTGCTCCAAATGTAAAGAACAGATGTTATGCCCTCCTTGTGAATAAAACTCACCTCTAATACTGGAATTCACTCAGCTACTGCACAATACTTACACATGTGATCGGCACTCAGTGATCTGCTCAGGAAAAGCTTCATTGAGTCTAATGCCCCTACCAACTGCCTCTGCTGGATAAGTACATGTGCCATTAATAATCATAAACACTACATTCTGCAGCTGTGTTGCATTTTAAAACATTTGCCAGACAAGATCCTTATCATTCTATTTTCTATGTCTGCACTAGTTGGTATATGATTAATGTCCAGATAATATTAAAATTTGAGCAGAAAGTGGCAACACATAGTTCAGTGTATACAGATTTAGTTATTTTACTTGCCAGTGCACTATACTGTATTGTTCAGAAGTGGCATAATATGAGATAGTTAAGTCCAGTTATGGAGTCAAGTCCTATAGGACCCCAGGTATATCTCTCAACTTTTACCTTGAGAGTTAGGAACATGGCAAAAATAATTACAGGAGAGGCCCAAAATTAGGAACACTTTATAAATACTTAGAACATTTCAAAATAATTTGCAATTTTAGGTGGGATGAGGACAATTTGTTAGTCCGTTAGTCCCCTGTGATCTCATCTGTACTGACCTGGTCCATATTGCCTCATATCCAAGCTTGGTCTACCAGCCATCTTCATACCTCCTCTGGACGTACTCAGGAATTCCTGGAACTTGTAATGGATACTAAGGGTGTTCAAGGGACTGTCCTTCTGTCTCGGGGGGGGGGGGGTGATCTATGCCCTAGTCACTTTCCTTTCTCTATCACCCTCACTCATTGATTGCATACAAGGGCAACTCCCCTCTTTGGATTACACCTCCCCCTATGGAGTCACCTGAGCTGCTAATTGAACCTGGTTTGGCTGGGCTGTCAAGATGGCTTTATCCCTCTATACCACCAGAGTGATCTGATACAGCAGAATTTGAGAAAAGATTAGGGATGACCCTCCCCCCAAATATCTGAACAGTTGAGAGGTACTTGTGCCTGAGGTTATCATACTGTGTGGCTGAATATAATGCTAGGTTTTCATAGAAGTCGCTGATGGCAGTCTGTAGGCACAGACTGACAAAGAGGCATGCAATATGACATAATTTGGTGTAGCATACAGTTTAATAATGTACACTGTGACATATTTGTCTATTGCTGGGGAGGAAACTGAAGTGTCTCATGCAACATTATGTTATCTGTTCTGTCACATGTTCAAGTTCACATTTATTAGAATGTTTAGGTCTAAGCCATATACAATAAAATGAGAAAACATATACTCAGCAGTCAACAAAAGCATTAAATAAAATGTAGCAATAATTAAAATTTAAAGCAATAAAACAATAATTGATGAGACTGCCCAACATCAGATGTTAAAACCTAGTTCTAATAGGTTCACCATCTTTGCAAAAGGCAAAAACCTGACAAAAGCACCCCTCATCCTTCAACACATCCTGCAAGTGAATAGGCATTGCTTTTCTTTCAAAGTTAATACTCATGCTAGCTACATTTTTAAAGAAACAGTAAATAACATGCTAAATGCAACAGATTACCAAATGTACAAGTGTGTGATGCATGTTAAACATATTTGTAATACTGTTTTGGCAAATGGTACATTTTCAAAACTGTTACACAAGATAAGCATGAAGGTCTAAAAATCATACAGGAAATGAGGGAAAGAATGACTAATATGTGGACACTGTTTTCAGCAATATGAACAATTTTCCTGAATTCAGCTTTTAATCATATCTACAATACTATTTAATTGTGCCACAGAGAAAACAAAGTTTAACTGGAGGACAGGTCTATTGTTTCACTTTTATACACAAACACACACACACACACACACACACACACACACACACACACACACACACACACACACACACACACACACACACAATATTAAAAAAAAAAATTCTCAAACTCTTTTGTGTACTTTTTCTAACACGCATTAAAAAAATTATTCTTTTGTGGCTGAACTGAGTGCTAATGGTCACATTTCACATCATGCAAGAGATCATTTATAACACAAAAAAACTAACAAAATAATTTAACTACAAAAAGGAAATCAAAATTAAACATTAAACATTTTGGGAAATATATTTCAAAACTATGTTAGTTCTTAGGATGATGTAAAATGCCTGGCAAGTACTCATCAAAACTGAATTTCCTAAATGTGATCCCCATTTCCAGATTTCCAGACAGATACCCTGATTTCCTGAGTATTAGGTAAAATTCCTAACAGGTAACAACTTTAAGTTCTAAAAGGAAAACTTTCTGGGACATTTTAAAGCCAATTAGTGTCCCTCAGCCCCCTCCCCCTTGCCCCTTCATACATTCCAAATGATGCGGCCTTCACAAGCTATGGCATAACAGGGTCAATATTAGGTCAAACGTTATTAAAAGCAAGGTGAAAACACAGTTGTGTATTGTCAGAGAGGCCATTAATACAATCCCGTTGATTATATGGGATAAAAATAGCATGAAATGTAATGATGAAGGACCATTATAATAAGGTGGTATTGAGAAACCACCCACAAGTTTCTGGGCTGTGGAGTTCTATCTCAGCTGCAAGTGATCACATTCACAATTATGTGGTTTTGGAAACAGGGAACTGCAGTAGGAGACCAAGGCATGCACAGTCACAAGGAGATCTTCAGTTAGAATAAATTACTTTATAAGGTCAATGTTTTCAAGTTTGAAACAAGGAGATTTGACAATAGCCAACACCTAAGCCTTAAGTGTTCTCCTGTGGTCAAGAATACCCCCTAAGCTATGTATCCGTAACATGAACTCCAGTGTCTTGCCACTATATGTTATACTGGGGCCTAGGAATGATGCATAAAAACTGCAAAGAGTGGCAGGAATAGCTGTGTAAACCATATTGGTGGTGCTGAATATTATCTAATTACAAATCAGTTTTGCATATATTCCAAGTAATCCACACGACTGCTGATGGTAGACACAATATCCACAGTGAAGGTAAGGGATTGTTTATGGCAGGCACACTGTCCTGAGGGAAGGCAGACAAAGTATACTAAGAGAATGAAAGGATTGTTAATGGCAGACATATAAGCCAATGATAGAGGCTGTTAATGGCAAACACAGTATTCTAAGGAAAGGACATAGACAGTCATTGGCTGATATAGTATACTGAGGGAAAGAGAGGTACACCTCCATGTCATCATCAGGTGTACTGAGTCTACTTTATTTCATTGAAAGCTCATTTCACTGAATTTCAATTCACACTGACCAAATCGCTGAAATTTCAAATTACTGAAAACTCATTTCACCAAATCTCATTTCACTGAAGTACTGGCACTGTGTAGAGTACTGTAAGGCAAGTAAAAGGTATATGCCGTTTTCTCTACTGTAGTGCGATCCTGGAGTTAGTATATATAGTTAGGGGGTGGGGTGGGGTGGGGGGCACCACACTTAGTTTGAGTATATATTGCCTTCTGGAAAGTGTTAGTCATTGGTATTGCAACTATGCATGTCTATGTGTTTTGAAGCTTTCGGTGAAATATACTATAAACACAAACTATATATCTATATATAATATATATATATATATATATATATATATATATATATATATATATATATATATATATATATATACTAAGTCCAGGATTATTGCATTATTGCACTACAGTGGGGAAAAGAGTATATACCTTTTACTTGCCTTACAGTACTCTACACAGTGCCAGTACTTCACCTCAGTAAAATGAGATTCGGTAAAATGAGTTTTCAGTAATTTGAGCTTTCAGCGATTTGGTCAGGGTGAATTCAAATTCAGTGAAATGAGATATCAGTGAAACAAAGTTGACCCAGTACACCTGCATGTCATCAGCATAGCAGTGACTGTGCGGACACCAAATGGAATAATATCTTCCACTGGAAGCAAGTATACATAGAACAAAAATGACCCAAAATGGATTCCAGTGGAGTACTAGAGATAAGACAGTATAATGCAGAAATTGTACACTAGAAAGCTCCTGCTGTGACTGCTCAGACAATTACAAAACATGCCAACCTAATACCATGCTTGTGAGACCAGAGTGATACTTCAAAAGGCCCCAAAGAACCCCATGCTCTTCTTCTTCTTCTCAGATCACATGTCCGCTCATGATTGGCAGTGGAGTTTTACAGTGTCAAGTTGCCAGCCCAGTGCCCAACCTTCCACAGAAGGCACACACACTCACTCACACCTAGGGCCAATTTAGAGTGTCCAATCCACCTACAGCATGTCTTTGGGATGTGGAAGGAAACCGGAGCACCCGGACAAAACCCACACGACTACAGGGAGGACATGCAGACTCCATACAGAAAGCACCCCAGCCGAGGATCAAACCAGGGAAACTCTTGCTGTGAGGTGACAACGCTAACCACTGCACCACCGTGGCCACCCAAAGAACCCCATGCTCTGCCATTTCAAAATCCAATGAGATAAAATGCAGAATAAGTATTGAGTAAAAGAATTCATTCTGTGGCACTAGGAGATCATCAAGGACCCAGCTGAGAGCCGTCTTAGTACTGTGCCTTGACTGAAAGGCAGGTTTTAATGTGTGTGTCACACTGCCAGCCCAGCTATCAGGAATTTTATAAATAATTCTATGTCATTTGTGAATATTGATATGATTTATACAAAAGTGTGTGTAAGGTACTGAGCTAAAATGTAACCACAGCATGCCCTATTTGAATGGAACAGGAATGTGCCTACACTATTGTGACTGTTTAGATGTATATGTTTAATGGAAACTAGAACACAGGAGGGTAACTTGAAAAATTCAAAGAAAATAGTTGAAATTAATTTTTTTTTATAATTGCTGGGGCATAAACAGAAGATGTTATCTCTCAGTTTCACTGCAGTAGCAGCCACAATGTCTAGAGCTGGAAGTTTTTTGTAATGCCTTGAAAGAGAAGTAATTATTAGGTTTAAGATGTGGAAGTGTTTTATTGATTTATGACTTCCAACAGCTGCACAGCTCAGAGCAAACACCTTTGTCTATATATTTTCACAAGGTGATGCCAAATGCTACAGTGGGGGTTTAGCTTGGGGACTAAAGTCAGGTGACAAAAAGTGATGTCATCCAAGCTAAACCAGCAGTAATATTTGATACTAATTTAAGAACTCTCTCAGAGAGAGACTGGGCATTTTGTATTTTGTCTTTGACCTAACAACATCAGCTGGAAAAATCCACTCACCCCGCACTTGCCTTACTGTAAGTAAGTTTTTAGGGCATAGCAACTCTTTTATATGCAGATAGGAATATAGTAAAGTGTAACTTAGATGTTTTCTTTATTTATTTGAGACTGTCCTGCAATGTTGTTTTAAATATTTCCTGTGATTTTGAACTCTGATGTAACTGATCAGTTACTGAGTATTGTGTTGTTCTTTTATTATTTATTATTAAATATATTTAAACATTTTAATTCTGGCTGGTCTGTTTAGAGATATTTATGCTCTTAGAGTACTTGCATATCTATTTGATGACACTGGATAAGCCACTCCTAAATAGCTTTACTCTTGGTCAGACTACCATTTGAATTAATAGTAACATTACACAGTAGAATTGTACACCCCTTGTTAAGAGCCTTAAAGGAGCTGATAAGAGTGGCTGATGACCTTATAGTCTGGGCAGAAGGAGGCATAGCTAGTAAACCTGTGCCAGCCTTTCTCAGGTGTGTGTGTGTGTGTGTGTGTGTGTGTGTGTGTGTGTGTGTGTGTGTGTGTGTGTGTGTGTGTGTGTGCGTGTGTGCGTGTGTGTGTGTGTGTGTGTGTGTGTGTGTGTGTGTGTGTGTGTGTGTGTGTGTCACCTACATGGGCAGAGACACAAAGCACTGGTTGGACAAAGAGGGTGCTGGAGGTTTTGGCTTGGCCACTCAGCTGAGATCTCAACCCTATAGCTATGCCAGTGGGGAGTCTTACTGGGGATCTGGAGAAAGAGGGAGATACCAGCCACAGACTCACTGTGATCTCTGTATGCTCTTAAGGGAAATTGCACTTTACTGTGTGTGTAATTGTCATCCTCCCAGTGTGTATGTTCCCCACTGTTGCCAGTGGTGAGGATTGAGGCTCCAGGATTACTGGGCCAGTGCTGGGGCATCACAGTGTGTGTGTGCTTGTGGCTCTATGCAGGTGCATGGACATCTGCCCAGACTTTAATGTTGCATAGTTACTACTTGTCATCAGATGACTCCACCTGAATATATATTTGACTTTTTACAGAATGTTAATAAGAAAGGAAGGATTTGAAATTGTATGAAAAGTATCCTCATCATCAAAATATAATTCTAATATCTCTTTTAGAACAGTTGAAAACATGTGTTACACACATGAATTGGGCTAGGATTCAAATGAATTTTTGTTCCTTCAGACCAGCTTGACCATCTAGTTACCTCAGCATCCTGTCTGACACCATGCACTACCTACTTTGATAGTGGCAGTTGACAGGCAGGCATTATCCATTGCCATGTGCTTGTGTAGCATTTTCATATACAGCCATTCCTTTGACCATTGACAAGGCAATGCTGCAACTTACAATTCTCACGCATAAGATATCTGTGCACATTACATATTACCTGCTTCACATTACTTCTCATTCTCTCTTTGCATCATATGTACCTATGCTCCCCTGTGTTCACCTTAAAGGGTGTTTGATTGTCAGGTCTCTGCCAGAAGGTCTACTTTCCCAACAGAAGATCAGCCAGCATGACCATTCACTCTGGCTTCCCCCAGCTGGAACCTTCCAAAAGTAAAGTCACTATTTAAACCTAAACTACTACATCCCAGTCAGAACCCCTTTCTCTACTTCACAAAGTCAGTCATGGGGTATAACAATGGATATCAGTTTTGTACTCCAAATGGTTTTACCACTGACACATTTCTGATGTTCTTCTATTAGGTGTGTGCTTGCCATTTATTTGTCCTGTTACATAGGTAGTATATTAGATATGCTTAATGTTTTTTTCCCAGTTTAATTTCTCCAAATCTTTTGGGTTTCTAACACCATGATGGGAACGGAGCCCATTCCTATGTCAAAGTATGATTTAAGTTCATGAAACTGGTATTGTTTCAAGCTTTGCTGTTAGATGGAAGTGATCTTTGCAGCACCCACAATGTACCCAGAATTTACTACTTCTGCAATTCATAAGTAGTTACATGTATCAGTAACCATACCTCTCAACTGTACAGATTTTTGCAGAATGTCCAGATTTTTGCCTCATATTTTTGGTCCATTTTTCATAAAATTGTATTTTTACTGGGAAATTAGTGGTGAATCATTAAAGATTGAAGTTAGAAAATAAAGACAAACATTTGAGTTATAGACTTCATAGCATTCAGAAAATTCATGCTAATGCACTAATGCAAAACCTCCTTTTTAAGTTTGTAAGATCAATATTTAAAAAGTGTCCTTATTTGTGGGCCTTTGTCCTGCTTTTATTTATGGCTTTGTCCAGATTTCTTGCTCTGTGATGCTGCGAGGTATGTCTGTAACATATCTAAGTATGATTGTAAATTATTTTTTATAAGATCTATTGTTCCTACAGCTATTGGAACTGTCTGGTTATCCTTCTTCCACATTGCCCTCATTTCTGCCTGTAAATCCTGATATGTTATGACTTTGTGTCTCTCTGGTATGTAAGACTACTTTTGTCTTCTTTTCTTGAATTACCATATCTGGTTTTCTCGCATCTATTTTTTGAACTGTTGGTAAAGGTCAATCCCATGTGATATAAACTTCATCATTTTCTATAATGCTTTGTGGTTCATGTTTCCAATGCTTCTCAGCTACTTCTGTATTATAATGTTTGCACAATCCCCAGTCCAACAGTCTTGCCACATTATTATGCCTTTCAGTATACAGTCCTTCTGCAATTAGTGTATCATATCCAGCAACAAGATGTATGGCTGTTTCCATTTCTATTTTACAAAAACCTGCATTTGTCTGTTTCTCCCACGTGTTCAATGGACTTTGTAAACCAACGTATACATAGTCCACTATCCTGGGCCATCAATATTAACCTTTTGTCTTTTGGCTTAAATTCACCTGCCCCTAACCATTCCTAAGATCAATCCTAATCGACATGAGGTTGTTCTAAGAATTTTCTGTCCATGCAATATACATTTTTTGCCTTTTGATCTGATCCTTCACCTTCTATTCTTTGTTTGTTTTGTTTTTTGTTTTTTTGTTTGTTTTTTTGGGCACATTCAGTTGCTGCCTGATAATTATTTACTTCTGGTTTGATTTCCATTCCCGTTTGAAACAGATATGCTTCTGCTAAACTAAGCAGGGAAGTCATCTTAGACTTATTCTCCTCATGCTTTAAAACTTTCACTATGTTAGGATCTTGTGAGGTTAATAGATATGTATGCAGCCATATGATTGTATATCTATACATGTAATCAATTTCAAGGAGACCCATACCTCCCTGGGAATGGGGAATATATAATCTTAGTAGACATTGATTTTTATAAATCATTTGATAAATATGTAGCATTTTTCGTGTTTTGATGTTCAACTGATCCAATACCTATTGGTAAGAGTAAAGCATTCCAAAATTGTAATTCAGGACTGGAAGAGAAAATTGGTTTATGGCTTGGACTTTGTTCCTAGATGTCAGAGCTGTTTTCAATATTAATTTTAGTCTTCTAAAATATTCCTTACTAAGTTTTATTCACATTTGTTCATGTTTTATTGTTGATCCTTTATCAATTCCCAAATATTTATACACTCCCTCCTGCTCAAGTTGCTTTATATCACATTCCTGTCCCAGACTGATATTTTCTTGGCGCTGCAGCTCTCCTGATTTAAAGGCTGGTTTTGCACATTTATCAAGACCAAACTACATTCTTATGCAATCTGAGAAAGTTTTGACCACTTGTAGTAGTGGTTTCATTTCCTCATCTGACAAACTACATAGCTTTAATGTTTAGTGGCAGAATGAGACAACCTATGTAGTCTGACTTTTACGTGCATTAAACACTCACCTTCATCTCCATCCTTCTTCTCTTCCTTTTTCTTTATCTATTTTTTCACACATTAAATGCCTTCTTCAATATGTTTTATTATTTCATTTTTACAACCATTTCCGATAGCTCATTAATTGTCCCACCCCTTTTCTCTGCAGAAGTACTTTCAGACATATCTCTCAACCGTTTTATATATGTATGTATGTGTATATATATATATATATATATATATATATATATATATATATATATATATATATGTGTGTGTGTGTGTGTGTGTGTGTGTGTGTGTGTGTGTGTGTGTGTATGACTTCATAGGCATTTTTATGACTGGGACTTCCAGTCTCATTCTTTGACTTTTTCAGTCTTTCATCATTGAGAGAGTGGCAATTTGCTGGAGTGAGAACCCAGCACTGTCATGACATGGCATTATAATATACTCATGGATTCCTTCTTTATTTCTAGAGACTTTAAAAGAACTGTAGTGCATCCTAATTTTCCTCGCAATGTCATGTGCATTTTATTCTTAAGTTGCTCATTACTGTTATTATAGCTCCCATCTCACCCAGAGCATAACATAGTGCAACATAGTTTAGTCTGCTGTAAAGTTTGCTCTACAGACAGTAATGATTTTATTGCCAAGGTCAGTGGATTACTCCCAAGTCTCAATGCTTTTAGTGATGATGAAGCAATCAGCCCTTCCATAAATTTTCATCCTTGTGTGGTCCATTTCATAATATTAATATCACTGTCAAGACATAATTAGTATATTTTTACATTCATATGGGAATAGCATGTTTAAGGCTTATTACAGGATTAGAAATCTGTTTTGTAATGTTCCCTATATATATAGGCAGTGATCTCTTTTAAACCTATGTCTCACTCTGTCCATATTTTGCAGTGCAGAGTAACAGCAGTTTCTGTATTCTTGCAAGAATTCAGAATTAGGAAAGAGATCAAAAACATGCTTATTAACCCATCCTGCAGTTGCTTTTCTGAGAGAGAAAGAGCACAAGAGAACATATAACTGTCCAGAGGAGGCCTGACTGTGACACTCTCTCTGTTACTGCTGCAGATACTCTACCACTGGACAGTATGCAAAGCCTACAGAATAAAACTAAATAGAAAAATGAGGGAAGGAATAAATAACTATGCACTTCTGCTTGGCTGAATATGTAGGAAACATTAAACTCTTAATTTATTTTAGTTATTTTTCAGGTAGGTAAACTGGACAACTAGGACCCCTTTTCAGTCATGATCTTAATACAGAGAAAACTGCGGTGGTGGTGCTGCGGTAGCGTTGTCACCTCATAGCAAGACGTCCCGTTCGATTCTCACCTAGAGCGTCTTCTGTGTGGAGGCATACGTGAATGGGGCATGCCTTCGTTGAAGGCTGTGCGTCAGGGCTGGTAACCCGGTATGTAAAAATCCACTACCAATCATTAGTGGACCGGAGTTCCGCTGTGGCGACCCCTAACCGGGAAAAGCCGAAAGACACAAGCAATCTTAATATAGAGAAAACTAACCAAGTATGCATTTGCATAGCCTGCCTTCGGTTTTAAAAATATGAACTGAGCTTCTACAGCCAGCCTGATTTTTGATCATAGACAAATAATTTGTCCCATTAGGAGTAATGTGTGATTTTTAATGGGAAGTGTTATGTGTGGGTGTACATTCTTCATTGGCCATTTCCTGTTGTGTAATCCTTCACCACTATGACAAGCATGTTTGTAGGCATTTACTGCCTTCCTTATATCTGTGGCATTTATTCACCGACAGCTGTTAGTGTAGAAAGACATCACTTGTTTTCTCTGGATTAAAGACTTGGTAATGTATCTTCTTAACTCTTGCTTAAGAATAACCTCTGAGGATTTCAGTGTAAGTCAAGCTCTCCACCCACACAAATGGATATATGCCACTTCAGCATCAACATGTATCCCATCTACCTGCTATCTTATCTGCTGTACTATGCTGCTAGGTCTCCACAGGTTGTTCCTTATGTCTGTTTGATGTCAAGTTATTCCACTGAGCTATCATAGCTGAAACTATGATTAGATTTCTTTGTTAAAACATACCCATTCAGCTGGTTTTAAGGAAACAAAACCTGTGCCTTTTCTAACTTATAGATTTACAGGGGAATTCAGTAAAGCTTACACAATTTTTTTTGTGTGTGTAAGCATTGCAGTGTGACGCATACATGATCATGAACAATTTGAGATTCACACACGCACAAACAGGGAAAATTCCAAGGAATGCAAATTATCTGATAAGTAGGTGAATACTATACAAATGAGGCTGGTTGAGAGATCCAACAAGCAGAAAGGCATCCGTGTAGAATGTATGTCAGTGTCCATAGTGTACATGGAATTTTTCCATTTACAAGAGTCTACACAGACAAAAGGGGATGTAAAACACCAGATATATGGACATACCTTTCCTGAAAATGTTATACCACATACAGATATGTGCAAAACTAATATTGTGGATGTCAGAAAGAGGAAGAGAATAAGTTAAATTAATAATATTTTTTTAATAACCTGGGCATGTTTGCACTATGCACCACAGTGCAAAACATGAAAAAAAGAGGAAAAAATGCATTTTATAATTTATGTCACAAAGGTGTTATAGGACCTTGCATCGCATCCGTACAATGGTTCATTGGTGCTGTTGCCCTGTTCATATGGCTATGAACCATGTAGTTTGCAGGCTGTCATCATGGATATGTATGCAAATGAGGTGGATGTCTTGAATACCAAAAAGGAGTAAGCGTGTTCGTATATCCACTTCGTGCAGGCTCCCACACCACGTTGATATTTCCACTGGATGTGGATGCAAGCAGGGGGGGGGGTGTCCAGTCACTTTTAAGATTGTTTAATTCCCTCTGTGCATGTTTCTGCTGCATGCTGCATAGCTGAACATTTTTGTGTGGAAAGACCACCCAGGTGATAGTGATGATGTAGGCATCAAGTAATTAAAACAGGATATATTCAATTACTGATTTTGACTTTTGTCTAAGCTATGCCTCGCTGCATGCTGCATAGCTCAATGTGGTCACATGGCACACTACACACATGACAGTGATGATGTAGGCAGTAATGAATGAAAGGCAGATATATCCAATGAATATTTACTATTGTGTATAAGCTATGCTGCGAGGCACATAGTGCTGTGTCACACATTAAAGTAGGGCCATTAAATGATGTTAATTACATTCTAGGCAGGTGAAATGCATAATAATTAGCAATCACACATGGTGGACCTACAGCAGACCTGTATATAGTATGTGTGCACCCTACAGTCTGATTTTGCCCCAATATTCTGGACCATTAGTGTACAGACTTGGGAATTTTAACTGAGATAATGCTAAGGGCTGCTGCGGGTCTGCTACATCTGTATGTGATAGATGCTGAAGTCAGTGCTGCTGGTGCTACTGACAATAGGCCTAGGCTGAGAAGGAGAAAAGTGTTCAGGCCCAGGGTAACCTTCCATGAGCTACATGAGCTGGAGGTTATAGAGTGCTACAGAATGGGCATATTGCAAAAACTCACTGAGCTCTGCTGCGCTCAACTCAGAGCCAGAGCCAACAAAGGGAACCCATCCCAGTGGAAACAAAAGTATGTGTAGCCCTTAGGATACTGGCTACAGGTACTTTTCAAAGACCAACTGGGGACATGATGGGGGCGTCACAGGCATCTGCATCCAGGATACTCCACCAGTTCCTGGATGCTATGCTACCACATGCCAGTGAGCACATATCTTTTCCCCTCTCCCCTGAGGCAAGAGCCAGCAATACGCAACAGTTCTACCAGGTAGCCCACTACCCTGAAGTATTGGGTGCCATAAATTGCATTCATGTACACATCAAGGCACCACCTGGTGAGCAGGGTAGAATCTATGTTAACCACAATGGGTACCACTCCATCAACTGCCAAGTCGTGTTCATTGCCCAGGGGAATTATTCTGAATGTGTGTGCCGGCAGCCCTGGAAGTTATCACAACTCCCATATCTGGTGCACATTGCAGCTGTATGGCCATTTACTGGGGGATGCTGGCTTCTCCCTGGAACCGTGGATGATGACACCCATCAGAAATGCACATACACCCATGGAAGAATGCCATAATGAGACACACGCACACACTAGAAATATCATAGAGCATGTCTTTGAGCTTCTGAAGTCACGGTTCCAGTGCTAGATATATCTGATGGAGCCCTGTAGTATTGCCCAGCCACATGTGCATATATATTCACAGTATCTGCTATGCTACACAATCTGATCCACAGAAATAGCTGCAGCAGGATCAGCAAAGGGAAGGGAGACACAGCCCCCCCGCAGTACCTAGGTCACCACATGCACAGTCACAGGAGGACTCAAACAAGGAACTCCCTGCTGATGTCCCTGTAGGCAGACATAGGTATGCTCAGTACGCCCTGGCTTTGGCTAAGATGCAATGCATCTCACATTCACTGACAACATAGGGACCTAGGGATTGACGCCATACTCCTACTCACATGCAGAAATTAAAATAGATGGTAGGCAACCCACACATCCTGTACCGACCCACGTATTGGCTGTGTGCTGCTTGCATATGACAGAGTCAGACCTGAACTACAGTTCTGTCAACTGCTGCATTTGCAAGGTAAGTCCATAACCTACACAGTACTCATAAGGATTATAATGATATAACATTATATGTATGAATCTGCTACATTATGCAAGTAAATATAGTGGGTTACTTGGACAGAAATAGCATCCACATGGGACTACAGATACCCCTTCTTCTATCATGTTTCCATTAGTATTCACTAGGTCTCATGCATGGAATAATCATGCAGTCCTACTTCAACAGATTATTGGTACATCAGTCAAGGGAGATGTTAGACAGTGGGGTGACATGATAGTCAGACTATTGTGTATCCCAGCAGAACAAGTGGTGTTGTTCCCCCACTCCAACACAGCAGTGTTCACTTGTAACTGCTGTAGCAGTAATGCATCAAAGTTGTATCAGCATTCTAGGCAGTTTCAGAACAGTAACATAGCAATGGATCATACATTGTATGTCTTACTAAATGCAGGAATAACAATGTACATATTTATGCAGTTGATTGTGTGATGAATGACCCCTGTCTGTCAAGCAGCTTCTGTGGGTCAAAGGTCTAGGGCAATTCACTTGTGCAATGGTGTTCATGGTTCTAATCTAGAAGTATACACTTCTTTTGAATGTGAGGTATTAGTATGTTGAGTTTTACAGATTGTCACTCTGTGTGTTGTGTAATTTTATTAACCTCTGTCACATATTAATTACATCAGAAAACTTTAGAAAGTCATAGCCAATTTGAGTGAATACAGCAGTGCAGAAACAGGGACAATGTCATTTTGTGTAACACATAAAATCCCAGACAAGAGTACAGGTAGGTGTAAGCTGAAGTCATGTTATAACTAGCAAAAATCCCACTGGGTATGCTCATGCACTTAGTTAAGCAGATCGCAATTCTGTTGCTCCCCACTCAAAATGACTTTTTATATATGGCTATATGTGTATATATATATATATATATATATATATATATATATATATATATATATATATATATATATCTATATGTATATATATATATATATATATATATATATACATATATATATATATATATATATATATATATATATATATATATATATATATATACATATCTGTCACTCTCTCACTCTCTATATATCTATCTATATATGTATATATAACTATATATATATATATATATATATATATATATATATATATATATATGTCTCTATTACATACATAAATATATATAAATGCATATGTTTATTTGTGTGTGTGCGTGTATTGTCCTACATATCCTGATAATGGTGATTAAAGCTGCACTATGACACACATATAGTGTTGCGCAAAGGACCAAAAGTAAGGACTCAACAGTAGATAATGCACTTACTTACAGCTCCCTATGCCTGAGAGATGTCACCAGACATACACCAACAGGTGAACAAGTGCTGTAATGTATAATGTTGTCAATGCACACATTGACAGGGCACATTGTTGTTGCCCACAGGCTTGCCCATCCAAATGCAAACAGCCACATATGACCAGAATGGTCTATATAGCCACATAGCTAGGATAAAAAACAGTTATCTGACTGCTAGGCTACTAGATGCAGATAACAGTAAGAAGCAATGTCACTCTGCAGGCTGCACATGCTGCTAAACACAAGCCTAGTTTATGTATTCCACAAGTAGTTTGCCTGCAATCATATGCAAACAGCCTTCAGCCATGGCACATGTGATAAGTACTGTGATCTCTAGTGTGTAAGACTACATAAGCAGGTGTTCTAATCTCACTCAAGGCTATTTGATGTGCATGCACATTTCCCTGCAAAACTGCTGAGAATCCCACAGTCACTACTGAACTGCAGTGGTTCTGCACTTTTTGGCCCTTGGAGTTGATACCAGCCTCCAAACTCCTCTCTTCCACAAGGCCTGCTGATGTCATGTACCTTAAGAGTACCAACTGCCAACCTAATGTCATATTTTGTCTGTCGCATGTGTGATAAGTATTATGACTTGTAGTGTGTAAGACTAGATAGGTAGGAGTTCTAATCTCATTGCAGGTCACTTTGTGCCTGTGTGTGCATCTCCCTATAAAATAAGTATGGTCACCACACTGACTTAGAAAGAGGTAGGATTTTGCAGTATTTTGGTTGTAGCAGATGATGTTAACCTACACATTCCTGACTGCAACAAGGCCTGCTGATGTCATCTAGCATAACATTACCTAAAGAGATATCAATAGCACGCTTCAGCTGTGGTGTGTGCATTAAGTGCTCTTATCTATAGTGTGTACCATTAAATAGGTGGAGGTTCTAATCTAATTGCAGCCAACTGGGAGTGTGTGTGTTGTGCAGTGTTTGTCAAACATTAATTGGTAGTGGTGCTATTCTCCATGTAGCCAAGTTTATGTGTGTGGATGTTAAAGTGTTTTATATCAGCATATGGGATCATAGGATCATTGGACTTTACTAGCCTATTGGCCCTAGGGCCCTTGCAATCCTAGACAAGTTCTTATCCTTATTTACACAATCAGCACATATTGTCCCTGTCCACAAGGGACACAGGCAGAAGCCATGTGGTGAAAAAACAGTTGTCCAGCTAATCATACAGATTACATCTGAAGAGGGCCAATGAGCTGCACTGTTTACCATTAGGTGGGAGTCTGTTCCAAAGGTTTGTTAAAGTGTGGCAGACATATCTCTCCCACCACATGTATTTGTAATGTCACATACCAGGTTAATGTCCTTACAGTGAGTACTCCATGTACCATTCTACCTGTAGATATGCAACATTTCCAGTAAAGCATGGTCAGACATTGCCCTGTATGCAAGGCAGAGATCACTTCTGAGTAGTCTGTATGACACAGGCTACAATGACAGTTATTTCAAATGACCCCCATAGGACAAATACTGAAGACTTGAGGTTTCCTTGTGATGAACCTTTGTGTTGTGTGCAATAGCCACTGGTGCTTGGAAAGGCATATGACAAAATGGCCATTGCTCTCATATACTGGCATGCTGAGGGAAAAGTACATAGAGGTTATAACTACATCATTCTCAGGTTACAGTGCCAATTATGACATGAGTATGAAATAATTGCCTTCTTGCCACTGGGAAGACATAATACTCTATGGTAAAGCAGTTGTAAACCAGTGTGGCCAGGCCTGTGTGCCCAGGTCTATCACCCCTGAGTATGTACATCAGGTGTTGCTATTGATGTGCTACTTACCAAGAACATTGGTGTTACCGATGAAAAGTATACTACATACATACATACTTGCTTAGAGTTTATGGCCATGAGCATATCAACAAGCATTTGTTCATGAAGACCCTCTTGTAGGAGATTCACAAAACTGGGAGATTCTGTGACTGCTCCCAGTTTGCAGGCATCAGCAAACCTTGTCAGCCACAGACATTCACTTCATGTTTGTACTTTGGTTATATGGATTCCAAGCAGTAGAGGACCCAGAACTGAGCCCTCTGTAACACCACTCATTACAGTTCAGCTATTGGAGGTGGATTCCCCTATTTTGAGCATGAATTCTATCAGTGAGCCACTTAGTGCCCCCTATAGTTATAATACTGTTGATGCCTACTTGGGTGATTTTGTCAATAATGTCTGAGTGGGGGATAATGTCACATAACTTGGCTAAATCTCGGGAGTTGTATGCACAGATGTCCCCTCATCCATTTCCTTGGTGTCAGCCTCACACATGTCCACCAGGTTTAACAGACATGATCTTACTTTCAGACATCCAAACTGTGTAGGGTCAACTGTGTGTAGAGTACATAGATGTTTGCTGATCAGGTCCATGCTGTTTTGCCCCATGGGCTTACAGCTATGGCTACTCAGGCTAATAGGTCTATATTTCCTGTGGTTGATGGATGCACCACCTCTGTGCAAGAGGATACCAGTTGTTGTTTTCCAGTCAGCTGGGATGCAGCCGGTGGTTACACTATGACTGATATAGTTGCCTGTCCCATCTGAGGAGGGAGGTGCACTCAGGTTATTTATACTCTCTCATAGGAGGTTATAATTTTATTTGTTGAAGTTTATTATTGTATTTGCTGAGGGGGGGGGGCGGGCAAAATCAGAAGGTAATGTTACTCAATGCTAGAAGTCTAAACCTCAAAATGCACTCTCTCGAGGCACTCTTAAAAATGGAGAACATCGATATCTGTGCAGTAACTGAGACCTGGTTCAAGGCTTCAGAGAGCACCCCTGCAATACCAGGCTACACCGCTTAACACTTTTCGGCCACCAAACCAGGACCGAAACACTAAAGGTGGAGGAGTGTCAATATTCACCAAGGATATTCACACCACCAGGCTAGTTGCCCAACACAATGCGTCTGAAATTCTTCAGGTGCAACTAACACTAGGCAAGACTGCAATCCAAATTGTAGCTTGCTACAGATCCTCCACCATACCCCAAGATTCTCACTACACCTTTCTAAACATACTGGAAAATATTAAGAGAGAACCAAACACCCTAATACTGGGTGATTTTAACTACCCTGCAATTAACTGGGAAAACTACTCATGTACCAACACCTTTGCCCAACGGTTCTTGGAATTCATAAATTCCAATGCCCTGGATCAACTAATCCATAGTCCCACCAGGGGCTCCAATATCCTAGACCTGGTCATTACCAACATGGAAAATCGATGCTCCACACCTATGGTCACCCCTCGTTAGTCAGATCTGACCATCAGCTAATCAGCCTTAACATCCACATCCCACCCCACCCCCAGTAAAGAAACCTAAATAAAAAACTTCTCCAAAGCCAACTTCATGCTACTCAAGTCAGAAGTGACAAACTTCATGACACCCATGCAGACGGGAACTGAAAGTTCCACTGCTGAATCCTACACTAAGGCACTGTATGAGCACATCCACTCATGCATGAATCGTGCCATCCCAAATAAAACCAAGATGCTCTCATCCAAAAAAAGGAAGCCAATCTGGTGGTCCCCTGCCATAAACAAACTTTACAACAAAAGGAAGAAACTGTTGCAGAAAAGAGGAAAATCCCAAGATGCAAAAAACTCCCTTACCTGCCTCAGTAAGAAACTGAGATCCCTCATAAAATCCTCCAAAGCTAGTTACGAAAATAAAATTGCCAAAGATTCCAAAGACAACCACAAGGCATTCTATAACTATGTCAAGAATCTAAATGGCAATGCTCAGATCTGCTCTGAGCTAAAACAGAATGGCATTAAATATACTGATCCCAAGGATATTGCCAATATCCTGGCACATCGATTCAGTGCCAACTTCACCCCCCCTCTCACCCACTCTCACCCCCTAAATGGCCCATCTCAATACTGGAAGATTGCCAAATTCCGGTAATAATGGCCACACAGGTAAAAAACACACTCTCCAAAGCTAAGAATACAGCATCCATGGGACAAGATGACATCCCGGGCTATGTACTACATGAACTAAAACATAAACTGGCACCTCACCTAAATGTCATGTTTAATCATAGCCTCACCTCAGGTTTTGTGCCCACTGAGTGACGCAGAGCTACAGTTATCCCACTCCACAAGGGGGGTTCCACCTTGGATCCCTGAAACTACCGTCCCATCAGTCTGACAAGCCTTATCTGCAAGGCCATGGAGCGTATTATCATGGAACTTATAAACAAAGACATTGGCAACCTTCAAACACTGGACCCCACCCTGTTTGGGTTCGTGAAGGGCCAATCTTGTCTCCTGAACCTGATTGACTTCTTCGAATCAGTCATGGACAAGGGTAAGGTGGTCCACACAACCTATCTAGACCTTGTCAAGGCCTTTAACACTATTCCGCACTCTGGCATCATAGATAAACTTACTAAGCTGGACCTTAATCCCTACATCACCCAATGGGTTGCTAACTGGCTTACTCATAGAACCCACACTGTGAAAGTAGCTGACTTCAAATTCAGCTCCAGACAAGTGACAAGTGAAGTACCTCAGGGTTCAGTCCTGGGACTGCTCTTGTTTGGCGTCTACATCTGAAGTACAGGCCAACACTAAGGGACTCTGGCTTACAAAGTACGCAGATGACTGCAAACTGGGAGCCATTATTGAATCCCCAAATTATGTGGATACTCTACAAAAGGGCCTTACAGAAACAGATGTTTGGTGCCAGAGCCATGGGCTCAAGCTCAATGCCAAGAAATGTATAGTTATCCCCTTTGGGAAAAAACATGTATCCATGAATTACCATAGCGATGGCAGTACACTAAACACCGAAAGTGTGATAAGAGACTTAGGGACACAGGTGAACAGTGGTCTCACCTTCGATAACCACATCACTACAACCGTCAGGAAATCCTTCTATGTGGCATACCTCATCACTAAGGGCTTTTCATCCAGAAGAAAGGAGGTCATTGTCCCATTGTACTCATCCCTCATTAGACCCAATATAGAATACAACGCCCCGTTTGGTATGTACCTCTCAAGACATCTGCAACAACTGGAAAGGCCGCAGAAATACCTCACTAAAAGAATTACAGGCCTAAAGCAGATGCCCTACGCTGACCGCCTTAAAAAACTCCAGCTATACTCTGTCGCATATCGTCTACTCAGAGGCGATCTCTGCTTAACATACAAGGCCATGTCAAACCCATAGCTGTTGTACATGCTACAATTAAAGAAATCCCAATCCCTCAGAGCCACATACTCCAGGGATCTAAATCTTGTCATCACAATAAACAAAACATGCTGGAGGGATAGATTCCTGACCCAGAGACTCCCCAGACTCTGGAATAGATTGCCCATACATGTCAAGCAAAGTGCCTCTTTGGCCCTCTTCAAAAGGAACCTTGACGATTGGATGGGAGAAAGAAAATTCACCCTGGGGATCACGTCAGTCACCCTGCTAGACAGGGGTCCAGGGAAGTAAACAGTGTGGGAAGAAATAGCCAAGGAATTGTTATGGCTAGGCTTGTATAGGCCCTAGTTTATAGATGGTAATCAATACCTTCATGCATCTAGTTGCCATCCTGTACATACTTTGGAAGCTCTCCCTTATGGGGAATTGGCAAGGGTATCTAGATTATGTAACACACAAGAAAATCTACAAAGGGAATGGGATATCACATATAATATGTTTTTGAAAAGAGGGTACAGTGTGAATATTTTAGAAAATGCCCTTATGAAGGTAAAAAAGGAGAATAATATGGTAAGGAATAAATGTAATAAGGGTGAATATCACCATTATAAGAAATATCATCTGGCAACCAGTGATAAAACTTGTAAGGATATTTATTTTGTCTCTACATATAATGTAAAAAGTGGAGACATAAAGGATGTAGTGGAACATTTTTGGAAATTTTTAATGAAAGACAAGGTGTTGATGCACATTTTGCCACAAAAACCTTTATTCTCCTATAAAAGGGGAAGAAATTTGAAAGATATGGTGGTACATGGTAAATTTGTAATGCCAAAATTTTGTTTACCAAGACCACTAAGTGAATTTGGTACAATATGTTGCAGTAGAAGCAGTGTTTGTAGGAATATAGTTAGAACATTTTAGTGTTTATCATAATAGTGATGCTTCATTTTTAACAGGAGCAGTTTTAGAAAGTGTGAAATGTCTTTGTAATGATGAAAATGCTTTGAAATATAACTTACAATATAAGGAAAGTATTTTTATTTTGAAATACAACACAATGACACCCTGTGGACTGAATAATGAAATAAACTGGAGGTGTCTGCTTTAAAACTTTTTTGAACATAATTGTTTAATCAATTGCTTAATTGCTATGAGTATATATATATATATATATATATATATATATATATATATATATATATATATATCCATTCTTTCAGTGAGAATGTATACTCTTGAAAGGTGGTTACACCGAGGCGCTGGAGAATAAAGAGTTTGCTTTTGGATTTGACTTTGGTTCCTGTTTTTCAATTCCTGACTTCTGAAGATTTTGCTGTTTTGGTATTGTTTTGGATCAGAGTTGTTTCTATCTGAAGGTGTGTGGAGTGGAATTTGTGTAATTGTATAGCCCCTAGGGCTGATAGCCTAGTACCAACCTATGAACCTATTCTTACGTTTAACGAGATGGATTTGTGGTCAGATCTCACCAAGGAAGACCTCACAGTGGAGGTGTTACAGTGTTCACCCATAATGGTAAGCAGAATGTCGGCTCCCCTTGTGGGAATGTCACTCCACAGGTTAACAGCATTGCAGTTAAAGACATGGACTAACTTTTGGGCAAGTGAGTTTGAGCACAAGTAACTAACACAGTTGGTGGGTAGTTACAGTCACCCCAAAACATGGTGTTGTGATGCATTTTGATAGACACAAGTAGATTCAAGTAAGCACAATAGGTGTCCTGATTCACTGAGTTGCTCTTCTAGCTGGCAATGACTTGATTAGGTGCCCTTCTAGCAATGAATAGCACCTACAGTGTCTCCAGGGAATCACACTGTTTAACCAGTCACACAACATCCAGTGTGCTGTCTGGTCGCTTGACAGGCACTGTAGATTTGCAGGGCCAAATTAATGACTGCAAACATGAACAAATTCTCTGTGCATGCACAAACATCACCATCTTCACTGCAAGGAGGCTATGTGTTTGAAGATGTCAATCCCAAGGGGGTAGCAGCATGACCTAACTTTGCTGGAGTTGCTTGTTCGAGCAACCTTGGGTGTTTATGTCACTGGACACTGAACATTATATTGTGACACTGCAGCTGTGCTCTTAATCACCATCTGGTCAGTAGCTTAGTGAAATTCTAACAACCCTGGAACACAAAGCATAATACATGCAAAACTCAAATGAATGCTCTGGTTGCTAATCAAGGCATCTACCTGGAAAAGGGTACATGATGTGGGACAACTATGTGGATAGAAAAATAGGCTGTGGACTGCTTTTCATCTTGAGCTTGGTACTAACATTTTGCTTCTAGTGATAGAAAAAGTATAGGAGCTTGATATCCCAGGAGAAAGTGGTTGTGGTGAGACCAGCAGTAATAGTAGCCAGGCACCCGCAATTCAGGGGACTCCCCTCTTGTCAGCATTCTTCACAAGCTAATTGTGTCATCACAGTGCACACTGCTTGAGTAATGTCCAACTGCAGAATTACTATGTAAACACGGTCTCCTTACCTTCACAGGGTGTTTGTATTACTTTCCCCACCACAGTTTGCCTGTGCTCTGTACAGACACAGACACCTTGGAAGACTATTTTCATGGAAACAATGATGGAATTAACTGCAATACTTAGTTGCACACAGGACAACTACCATGCAGTGACAAGCACTGTCCCCAGATGTCACAGTAATCTGATAATTAAAGACATGAAAAAAACTATCATGGAAATGATCAGTAACAATGAGGTACACCTACAGACAGTGGACCAAACCTAGTTTGTTTTGGTCATGGGCAGATCATGCCTACCCTAACCGGTGGACCTCCTTGAGTGTTAAATTATGCAATGGATGAGATGAAAATGACACACTCGACATACCATGGCCTGACAAAGTATTTGATAATATTAGGCCATCAGGCATTGTTGAGAAATTGTAGAGGTTATTTACAAACTACTATGTCAGCCGGTGGATAGCCAAGTGTCTGACAGTCATTATCTGGGAAGATAGCATTGGGTAGTCCACTGCTTCAGTGAGGACAGTCACCAGTGGACTTCCTTCACAAATCATTCCAGGGACTACCCCGTCTACCATTCCCTTCTCTGCAGTTATAGCCACTGTCAGTGACCTCAGAGTGACTACATTTGCAGATGATTGCAAATTAGGAGCTGTCACTGAATCCAATACAGAATCAACAGTTATCCAGGATGGGCTGACAGACACATTCAGTTGTTGTCAGAGCCATTGACAAATACTAAATGCCAAGGAATGCACAATACTTTCCTTTTGGAAGTCATCCACCCCTAAAAAATATTGTATTGTCTGCACACCTCCAGCATTTGACCCATTAGTCAGGGATTTATGGACACAGAGAGTGATCTAGCCTTTGACTTTCACTGGTCAGTAATATGTGTGGATTCATTCAATGTTGCACAACCTATAGAGAAAGGTATGGCATGTAAATCCCATAATGTCATTGTTACACTGTATTTGGCACTTATCACACTTATCAATGAGTGCAATGCCACCTTTGGTTTGTAACTACACAGGCATATCCAACAACTGTAACAGCCGCACAGGTTACAAAGTAAACCAGCACATAGTGTACATAACATGTCCTATGCAGACCATGTAAAATCCATAACTGTGTATTCTGTCTCCTACATGCTTTGGAGGGGAGGTGTATGGCTGCCATACAGGGAGGTATCAGTTCCCACTGTGTACCTCCTGCATATCCAAGAAAGGACTATCATGTAAATTACCTGTTCTACGCACCTACAGCTTGGCTGTGGTATAAATATAACTTGCTGGAGACACAGGTATGTAACCCAGACAGTACACCCTATATGTAATAGGCTCCCCATCCATGTGAAGCACACTTACACTGTAATGCACATCATGTGCAAATTGCACAATGGGATGCGGAACATCAGAAGCATAACTGGTTTAGGACAAATGTCTGTAATGAACACAGGGAAATTGTAGGTGGTTCATGTCCCACACCATAGCTTGTAGATGTGTCAGCTCCCAAAACCCTGCTATACGTATCAAGGGTATCAGACCTTGTCAGAGGTTAGGGATGCATGACTAGGCTGAAAGAAGCCATTCTTCTTCTTACCTTGTTATACACATATGAACCTATGGAGCCATGCACCTATACTGCTTTACCTTTCTGAAGACATTTTTCATCTGTGCTGACATGTTTATGGGTTTATTGTAGCTGTGTAACCATAGGTGTATCCTACGCAATCCTGAAACTGAAACATAAACAGTTCCATGAGACACCTTTCATTGTGTAGGTATACAGCCATTACAACATCATCCAACATAATATACACAAAATAATGTGGTTTACTCATTCCAAATAACTGCATACACTATCTGTCAGTGACCAGTACAAGTAGCATGTCAAAGGCAACAATGGTTGAAACAAATACATACTAATTTAGATAGTCACCCTGTGCATCAAACACGTAGCTTAATTTCCCTGCATTGATGACAAGGATGACAGGAATGTGGCACAGGTATCATCACTTGCACAGAGTGTTGTGTGGGGTTGCAGGAGACCTAGGCTAACCCAATAGGTTGGCAAGCATGTGTGTGAGTCAAGAAAGGAAGCAGGCAAGATGGACCATGGAAATGTGCCGTATGTGTCTGTAGGTGACCTGATTGCGACAGTGATGTGTGAGTGTCTGCATGAACACAGTCAAGCTGAGTGCTAGCCCTGTGTGTCTATATGTGCTGGATGGCTTTGAACCATGCATGGTAGAGCTGAGAGTTCACCGCCTTTGCCCATTGGCTCTGCCAGGAGTTACACTGGCATCTCCATGCCTAAGGTCAGAAGCGGGGCTACTACCTGAGGGTGACTGCTGTCTGCTGGGACCATGTCGTTCATGAGAATGCCTAGGACCATGAGCTCATGGCCTGCCATGTCTTGGTGTGGACTGCACACTCCCCTCTGGAGCACTAGATGTACTGCCACTATGGGAGCATGACTGTGCACAGCTATGTGGACTCTCAGCAGATGTAGATGTTGACCTACGTCCATTAGTCTGACGCTCAAATCCAGCCAGACATTCCATCACAGATGTGTGTTCCAAGAGACATAGTCTATGATCTGTCTTAGACCAGCGTCTTTTCACTGTGTCAGTCAACCGATCCAGGGTACCAGCAATGTGGTGGAGGCAGTCACGGATGTCAGACTGTGCTACATTCATAATCTTGTGAATTCATCTGGAGTACCTTTCAGAACATGCCTGTGCCTCCATGACAGCCCTAAACATATGCCAAGTGACACATGACGAGACACCTGCAATAGGTGGTGGAAGAGCAACAGGGTTTCTATGAGGAACCATATTGATTCGCCTGTGTGGAACTTCACCATCTCTTTGGCTATGGCCAGTATCGACACTCACTGCAGTCGTAGTAGCCACACTTTCCTGTTCAATGTCCCCATTCTGTGATTGTCCAATATCTATGACCTCAAAGGACTGGGTATGCATAGGCAACTAACTGTGTATGGTGATAATGAGGGCGGACAAGGGATGTAAACCTCTGTGATGGATTGAGCCCCTGCAACTCACACCTGTGCATCACTTTGGCCACCATTCTCATCAAAGTCTGAAGAGACATGGACATCAGGTTGTAAAGGAGACAAAGTCCAACCTCCATGGTCACCTGTGATAAAAACGGAAAGTGGTACATTAATACCTGCACTATTATGCTCTGCAGTATGATGTTGCAATATATGCTAAGCTTTATATAATGCCATCACTATTACAGACTTGTTTAACCCCCAACCTCATATACTAGGACATGAGGACATTATTTTCTAACAAACATCTGTAGTCACTTGTAAAGATAAAGCTCTTTATTCAAGAATCTCATGAGCAACAATGATTTACACTGTTGACATTTGGCAAAACTCTGCACAGTTGACACATATAGCAATCTGTAATGTCCTATCAAATACTATCAGATATATCAGTGTGGTCATACCTACAAGGCATAGGTATGACTCTAAACTGTGTACAGTTGGAAAATATCTGTGCAGTTGGCAATCATGCAGACAATGCATCAATCCAGCCATCAGGCCTAGGATGACACTTTAGCAAATACATTGCACTAAATCTACAGCTCTAACAAAGCAAGTGTTATGCTTACCTGGAGCAGGAGCGCAGCCTCGTCTGATTCCTGATGGTCCTGTGTAAATTTGAGGGAGGGGTAATGTAAATAGCACCACCTTTTGCACTATAACAGGGTAATATGTAAAATATCTCATATTTAAAGTAGCTACTATATTAATTGGTATGTTGGTCACAATCTGAGCATGAGATTCAAACTGCAGCTAAGCCCCCCCCAAAAAAAGTGCTGATCCAACTAAGCATACCTGGACACTCCTCCTGTGTGGAAATGGTGGCACCCACATCCACGACATACCATGTGATGAATGCCTGGGAGATGTCCTGTGTTCCTAGGTTCACCACAAATTCCTCAGTGGTTGACAGTAGTTGTTCTGCCGCAGTCCCTCCACCAGTGACACCATGATACCTGGCCATGTCTGTTGCTCTTCTGCGTTGTTTTCCAATTTAGTAGCCTGTTGATGGCTTCACAGGTAGCTGTGGAACCAGGTTAGGGATGATGAGTTGAGATTGTAGTTTGAGAGTTTGTTGAGTAGCAATTGATGAGATACAGTGTCATAGGCTTTTGACATATCTAGAAAAATTGCAGAGACAAATTGTCCTTCATTTTTGAAGTGTTAAATAGTATTGGTGAAGGTGATTAGGGCAGTGTTAGTACTGTGCTTGGGCCTGAAGCCACACTGTGAGGGCAATAGTAGGTTGTTTGTGGTGAGGTGATTTAGAAGCTGTTGGTCATGTCAGGATCACATACGTGAGAGTACAGTATGTAGACATACAGCAATAACAGATGACTACCAGTATTCATTGCTTGATTACACATCTCATATTCAACACTGTGCAAAAGTAGTAAGACTGTGGATGCAATTAGGATAGTACCAGTAGTCAGCTATTCCTGTTTGTGGCATGACAGATACTGATGTATGATCACACAACCAACACAGCAGTTCATTAAGTTGTGTCCTGTTGGTGTATACCCCCTTATAATATTTAAAACCAGCAGTGCCACACAAAGAGCAGTGCAGTATTACCACTGCTATCAATGGGAAATTTCCAGTACAGTGGTACACCTAATTAACAAAGAGCATTTTACTCATACTGTACTCTAGTTCCTCTGTAGATTTAACACATCTGCAGATCAATCACATGTCAGACGTACAGTTCCACACAAGGCTTTCTACTGTAATCCCCATTTCCCCTAAGTATATGGACAAATATGCATCATGTTGGAAACAAAATGGTTACATACCTGATAGAGTACAATACTCCTCTGTTGAACAATACCAGTATAAAGATGTTGTGGCAACGAGATGACCATACAAAGTAACTCTCATGCACAATGTTTTCCCAAGCTAGCTGTTTGCCTTTTTAACATGGTTCTCTATTAGCAAGTGATTGCCTCTGAACCACTCTGTGCTTCTAAAATGCTAATTGCAGCCAACACAGCTGATTTGGAGTATAATCATCCAATCCCATGCAACCACTGAACAAGATAAAAGGCCTCAATGTAGATTGCAACCCCTTTCTCATATGATGGGTTGGAAAATAGTGGGGACAGATACTATGTCATGGCAGACAGAATGCCTGCAGCAGCTACTATTTATATACAAATGTGTGTGCTACAGGTTGAAGCTGAAGGTGATGTTGCAGGCAATAGGCATAGGATGAAAGGGTGAGCATTTTGCAGGACAACACGCTTTAAGAGTAAGTGTGGGATCTGTGGCAGCCTTGTTGTATAGGCAGAGCCAGTTTGAGGACACCCATCCCACTGGAAATTAAGGTATGTGTTTAAGCCATTAAACACATTAAACACATTGTATGTCAGCCAATGGTATCATTAACACAATAAAAAGGCAAAATGCTTGGTGTGTTCTAGAAAAAGGTAGGGGGTACATTAATAATTATGTCACGCAGCTAGACAACTGCCAAGTCACATGTTATGTCATGGTAGTCCCCTGTTAAGTGTGTGTTGGCAACCCTTGCATCTAGCACAACCTCCATATGGTTGTCTGTGATATCACTAACAAATCATTGTGGACTCCAGTCTGATATTAATGGGCCACAATTTCAGTAAACACTTCAACAACCTCTATGAATTCAGGCTAATGCATGACCTGACATTCTCTGCACTTTCTAGTGTTGTACTAGGACTAGTTAAGAGTGGTCCTATCTGTAGGTCTTTCACTTCTAGTATTTACATGCAGACATTCCAACTGTACTAGGTGATGAGACAGACATACATATCAAAATTTATAATGTTGATGTTCACATACATGCATTTTCATTGCTAGATGCAGCTGTAGTTGAACCCAGGACCATGTGTACCAAAAATGAATGATCACAATGCATTTTGCAGACTGAGCTACAGAGTCAGATTTATAACAGGTGTATTTTTACATGTTGTAGATATCATTCCACAGTTATCTGCTGTTACATACAGCACTTACATTTATTACTATGTGTACGGCTTTAGAGTGCTGTATTTGTATACCAGAGTCCCAGTTTAAATCCTATTTAACCGTTAATGTTTTAGCAAGTGCATTCTTACATGTTGTACATATAATTGCAGGGTTATCTGCTATTAGATATCCCACTTACATTTAATCTTATGTGTATGGCTTTATAGTGGTGTATTTCTCTACTAGACTGCCAATTACAGTACTATTTTTCTATTACTCTCTTAGCTTATTTGCACGGTGCGGCATGGTGCCCAGCATCAATTAAACATGCTTAATGATGGGAACTTGAACATTACTATGTTTTGATTAAACACCTGTGTTAATTAGGAGCTGTGTGGCTTGGTGGGTTGATCCACTGGTCTGTAGATGTGAAGGTCCTGTGTTTATAATAGGGTGTAGGTGCACTTTTTGAACATGGTTAATATTGTTTCAAAAGCTTATATCAATATAGAGCTATTTAGCATACCTAAGCAATGTGGCACACCACTCAAAAAGTCTTTAAAGAAAAACAGTGGGGAGATACGGCAGTGGTGAAATGGGGTGCAAGCCGTGGGGAAAACATAGTGAAAAGCAGGTAGGGATGTGCAGGGCAGTTTTAGGAAAGAACCATAGCTATCCATTTCTTGAAGAGCAACAAATGTGCACTTTCACAGATTTTGTAGCTGAATTTGGATTGTCATCTCAGAAAGGAGGGATGACAACATAAGTGCATTGTCAAGCCAATTGGACCAAATTAAGTGTGTCCAGTGGACACGTGTGCAAAATTGAGAGCTATGTATGGGACATTTTTTTTTTTTTGGTACAGGTGCCAATTTTTTTTTTTTTTTTTTAAGATAAAAGTGGAATGTTGGGAAAGGGGCATAGGTACATGTGGGGATGGTAAGTTGGGAAGGTGAGGAAGCTTTTGCAAACAAACAAGACAGACAAGACAGCAGACAGGGTTAGGGAGTGACACATGAGGGGGGGTGAACACCTTGGATGGGGAGAGTGTTGTGGAATCCCAGTCCCATGAACATCACGCATGGTAGCAGTGTAACTCAAGTCCTCACCCATGGGATTGTGAGCAGTGCTCCTTCACTGCTCCTGTGGAGGCAATGGAGGATGCTGGCATCCAGGGCAAGGATGCCCCACCAGGATGGACAGCATGCTCTCCGTCCAGCATAGGCATGCACCGAGAATTCAGTGCAGCAACCCATGCACCATGCCTGGCACTTCTTCACGGGTGACAAAATCACTCCCTCCATTTCTACTTCCAGAGGGGGCCCACCCCCAACCTGTGGGGAAGAATTACCTGATGCAGCAGATAGTGCAGAGGCAGCAGAGTGGGCACCATCAGGCTGCGGCCCAGACTGTTGTGTCCTGGTGCCACAGCTGAGGGAGCCAAGGTAGATGGATGGCTAGGAACCAGCCTACCTTGTTGCACTGTAGTAACTTAAATACAAACATAAGGTTATAATAAACATAATCAAACAAAGGTTAGTATTAACATAATGGAAGATGATATTGATTAATCAAAACACATATAAAGGAATATAATGAGGAACACAATAAATAACATAAAGAAAAGTATTTTAACAGCAAACCAGTATGATATAATATATAAGACCAACATAACAGTTAGTTACAAATAATATATTCATATCAAATCATAATAATAATAAATAACATTAATAAATTAAAGATGGTAAGGGGTGGGGAGAGAGAGAAGAAAATAACATTAGTAACTTTGCAGGTAATATTACTACACAGACTTCTAAAACATACTTCTACATTGGTCTATATCATATATTCAAAATTCCAAAATGTCAAACACCATATGTTCGAACTTGGAATTTTGAATATTGAAAATATCGCTTTTCCGAGAAACATACACACAACATAAGCAAAATAAATAAACCACACACATACAGTTAACAAAATCCAACCCCACACTAAACCACATATACAATACTAACTATCCACTTACCTTAATCCACACCCTAACCCTAAGGT
Organism: Protopterus annectens; assembly: GCF_019279795.1. Classification (NCBI taxonomy): domain Eukaryota; kingdom Metazoa; phylum Chordata; order Ceratodontiformes; family Protopteridae; genus Protopterus; species Protopterus annectens. The sequence continues at coordinate 1,255,508,228 of NC_056725.1, forward strand.
CTGTAGCTATCGCACACATACACAAACAAACTAATTAATACACACACATACAGTTAACAAAATACAACCCTACACTACACCAAACATACATTACTAACTATCCACTTACCTTAACCCGCACCCTAACCCTAAGGTCCGTAACCACAGTGGAGGAATTAGCGAAGCCACAGAACTAGGTAAGATTCTGATGTTCCGGAGCTTTGCTATTTTCATCATTCGATATTTTGGGTTCGATGTTTTCACGTTATGTGTTTTACCTCTTCGGAATTTTGATATAGACCCCTTTTACACGTGCAATTTCAGTTGTGAGTCCAGTGACTGCAAATCTTGTATAGATAATGTTGTACATATGTAGCTCTCAACCTGTTTGCATGGGACAGTATCTGCCAAGCACTAACAAATGCTGGTACACAGGCACAACTACAGGGAACATTTTTACATAGTGTGCTCATACATTACTACTCAGGTATTCTGTAAATGGATTTGCCAATAAATTGCATTCCAAGAAATGTCATGTATCTGCTAATCAAGGGCCAGTCATATGGGGCAGTAGTGATTACATTCTGCAAAAGCATGACAGTTGAGAGGTATGCTCATTTACACTAAGTATGCTAGACAGCTGTTTATTTCTCAGTTGGCTGCCATGGGATTAGAACCCACAATCAATGACTGCAGGAAATGTATGTACTTTATTTCAATATAATGAATTCTCAAAACACCATCTCCTTTAAGACTTTTATTGCAAAATTTCTGTGAAATCCTACATTTACACACATGCATAGTTGTGTGTGGTATCACAATGGAAACCAAATGCAGTGAACACATGAATAATGAGCACTTTAGCTGAAAATGGTAGTTATCAAAGCACCATCTCCTTTTACACTCTAATGATTACTGTCACATGAAATCTGGCAGTTACACACATGTATGGCTGTGTAGGTTGTCTGTTGACCTAACCATATACCCTGTTCATTTACTGAGTGCTATGTACAGCATATTTTGGGGAAATTATCTGAACTGAGGCTTGACACTTACTCTGGGTACTGCAATACATGCGTATCTGAAATTGGGTGATGCATTATTTCTTAGTTAATATGTAACAGTTGACTGATGTCTGATTAGAAAACACATGCACTGAATACAGGAATAATGAAAACTTATTTGTAAAGATTACCTATCAAAGCACAATCCTGTTTTAAACTTTATTGATAATGTTCCTTAAAATCTGGCATTTAGACACATAAATAGCAGACCAGGATTTCAGTTGCCTTACCCATATACCACGTACATATCCTGGGTGGAATATACAGCATTATTTCAGACCTAATGAGCAAAACACAGGCTTGAACCTTTCTCTGAATATTGCGCTACATTCATTTCAGACATTTGTGGCTCCATTCCTTGTTCATTTGCATGGAACAGTTGACTGGTTTCAGATTAGAACACACACGCAGTGAATACTGAATACAGGAATAATGAACACTTATTTGAAAAGATTTCTTGTCAAAGCACACTCCTGATTTAAACTTAATTGATAATATTGCTTAAAATCTGCCATTTAGACATATGAATAGCAGTTCAGGACTTCAGTTACCTAACCCATATACCATATTCATTGAGTGGATGGAATATACAGCATTATTTCAGACAAAATGAGCAGAACACAGGCATGAACCTTACTATGGGTAATGCACTACATTTATTTCAGACAGTTTTTACTGCATTCTTTATTCATTGACATTTAACAGCTGATTGCTGTCAGATTAGAAAACACATGCAGTGAATACAGGAATACTGAACACTTTTTATTTGAAAACATTACATATCAAAGCACCATCACCCTTTTGAATTTATTTATTAATGTTACTTCAAGTGCGGCATGTAACCAAAGATAGCTGTGTAAGACATCAATTAAATAACCCATATACGCTGTCCGTTAATTGAGTGCAACCTACAGCATATTTCAGGCAATGAGCAGACCAGAACAGTGGATCTTAATATCGGTAGACCCCAACATTAACTGATGTTTAGAAGCTATACTACACAGTACTGCATGTTTACCTGATTTAACCTGCTCTACCATTTCAGGTGGGGAGAGATGCATTACTAAACATGTAATGTGTCCCAGGTATGTCATACCTGACTGTTAAGACTGCAAACTCTGTAACTAATTTATTATAAGATTAAGTTATGCATTAAGTTATTACTTCAATGTTTCCTTACTTACCACACTCTCACCTCATCCTGGCCAGGCGCCCTGCATGGGACTGGACACTGCGAGCCCTCTCTTCTGCAGCAGT
>NC_056725.1:1255515527-1255550527 GCF_019279795.1 Protopterus annectens
ACAAAACTGTTGTGTAAGGGGCTACACACATGAAGTAAGACCAACTCTCCAGAAACTGCTCTCGGATCATAAAAGCTGTGCTACAACACTGGATCAAAAAATACACAGTTGAGAGCTAACTCCCCTCCCCATAAACAGACATTCAAAATGTTTACCTGGTTTGATTGAATTTTTCACAACATTGCATGACTTTAGAATTTCCTATCTACATGTTTAGGTGAACAAGTTACACACATGAAGCAAGAAATGGGGCCCAGAGTTAGTTTATAGGGGAGGAAAAAAATCACAGCAAGAGCTGTCCAAAACATACGTTTCACAGCAACCAACCTCGGAATTCTAGGAAATCAGTCATCTGCACCCTCCTGCAATATCAACTGTCCTGAGAGTGTAACTGAGGGGAGCTGCACCAATCAGCAGATGAACAATCCTCACTCAACCCCCACATGCTGCCACCTCTTTTCTTCCTTGCATTTAAACAGACCTCCTTTTCTACCACAGGGAGTAGGGGTTTAACAGAAAAGTACCTGTGGGTGATTACTTGTTCTCGATGTAGGCCGGTGTCATCCCTGACACCCCTTCCAAAAACTGTGATCCCCAACAACACCGCATGAGAAGGTAGGGTCAGACTGCAAGGTCTGTGTAAACAAACAGCGTGGTCCTAAGGTGAGACATGCCGATCTGGGACCGAAAACGTGTGGTAGAGGTTTAACGGAAAAGTACTGATTATGTTATGTCACACAGTTTCAGTTTCCTGCCCTGGAAACATATGCATTCATTTGGACCACTTTTTGCTCACTTAAACATAATAATGTATTTCTCACCATATCTATAAAGAAAAGTGATTTTGCACAGCCTTTAAAAGTGTGGATACCCATCAGCTACAAAATTATGTCACTAGAGACGACATTAGATTGATACTCTTGGCCTATCCATAGCAAATAAATCTAGCACATATTTTCAGTACAGAAAGCATATGATATGAAATGAGGGCTGACATAGTCACAGTGAAGTATTAATTTCCACTCGCTGATGCAGTACATGGGATGCAGTATGACATTGGTGCCAAAAATCAGCACCCTCCACATCACTATATGTAAGCAAATTATCCAGTCCACAGAAAATGTCACCCACATTTGAGTGTTCTCCCTTTTGTTATGGACTGTCTTCTGTACCTTCATGCCTGAAATTATAATATTAGGTCTGCTATTTGAAGTAACATCTTTCTTTTTATTTGTTGGGTTTCTACTGTTACCCAGAGATGAAAGCTATTGATTCCCTCGCAAATCAGAAATCTCATAATAACACTAGAGGAAATAAGGTACCTAGTTTCATCATGGCAGCACGGGTGTATATCACATAATCAAAATCCGAAAATATCGAACACCATAATCTCGAACTTGGAATGTCGAAATGTGATATAATCGAAATCTCAGAACAGCAAATGTTTTCCCAGGGAAAAAATTTGCTGTTCCGAGAAACACACACACAACACAAGCACACCAAAAAAAGTAATCCACCCATATACACTTAAAATCCTACTTCTAACCCTACACTAAACCATACATACACTACTATATATCCACTTACCTTAACCCAAACCCTAATCCTAAGGTCCGTAACTATCATACACTCACCTTACCTGCTCCCTAACCCTAAGGTCCGTAACTGTCGTACACTCACCTTACCCACTCCCTAACCCTAAGGTCCCTAACTATCGCACACTCACCTTACCTGCTCCCTAACCCTAAGGTCCCTAACTATCGCATACTCACCTTACCCGCTCCCTAACCTAAGGTCCCTAACTATAGTACACTCACCTTACCCGTTCCCTAACCTTAAGGCCCCTAACTATCACACACTCACCTTACCCGCTCCCTAACCCTAAGGTCCCTAACTATCCCATTCCCACACTCACCTTAACCCGTTCCTTTCGCACACTTACCTTAACCCAGTCCATAACCTTCACACCACAGTGGAGAAAATAGTGAAGCGGCAGAAACAGCCCACCGAATTCTTTCCCTAGGAAATAATTCGATGTTCTGCAGCTTCACTATTTTCAGCGTTCACTGTTTTGGGTTCAATATTATAACATTCTACGTTTTACTACTTCGATGTTATAATATAAACCCGGCAGCACAACCATGTCAATTGTGTTGCAAAACTAATTGCTGACAATTTGCTAGACCAACACTTATCCAGCAGTACATAACCTACAACTGGTTTCAGGTGTTTGCCTAAGACACAAGGTGATTTTCCATGTTGTGTCCTCTCTGCCTGTCTTTGCCCTTCTTTGATTACTTTTGCTTGTATCAGTAAAGAGTTCCTTATGTAAGACACAACTCAGCTAAAGATGTATGGAAGGTGCAGCAAGAAAACACTGCTTATTGCTGTGTTTGTGTTCTACTCGACTATGCATTCAGCTACTCAGCTGCACACGTTTACTGACAGTTTACTTATAAAGCCCTTTTAACTTTCTTCGTTGTACAATTTTCTATTCTATTTCTTTCTTTTTATTTTTCTGCCTGTATATTGTTTGTCTTCTTGTGGAATGCTTTTTTAAAGTACTTTCTTACTAACTTTTTGTGATCATTTTAGCACTGGAACTTCTGAAGTCTTTAACTTTTTAAAGAATTCATAGCAATGATTCCCAAAGGGCTGGAGAGCCTGTCTCGTATAGATTCCAATAATTTTATAAGCACATTATTACACTTGTTATGTAGGCCTGTCAACATAATGATATACCGAGATACTAGTTTTTAGTGATATAGGTGGAAGCCAAAGACAGAATTGTTCCTTCATGTTCAACAGCAGTGTTTCCATACTAAACAGTGAAACAGGCATATAATGCACCACACAGCATTGTTACTATATATCCAGTAATCTTCTGCAATGTACCACTGTTTAGGATTTGCTCGAGTCCCAGCAGCTCAAGAACCACAGTCTTGCAGCCTGATACTTTTGTTACAGGTAGATCCCATGAGCTGCCACTCAAATAGGTATTGGAGTTCAAGCAAGATAAGTGCAACACCTGTGATGTGAGTAAGTGAGTTAGTGAAGTGGGTGATGAGTGAGTTGGAGTTTGATAATTGTTTCAGAGTGTGAATGGAAGATTTAGGGCTAGGGTTGGGGGAGATTGGTATTAGGGTTAGGCAGTGATTGGGAACTTGAAAGGTTAGGGTTAGATATCAGGGTTTGGGATTAAGGATAGGAAAGGACTGGGACATACCTCTCAAACTCTTACTGCAAGAAATCTGGACATAGCCTGGCAAAATGGGGTGACAAAGGCCCCAAAATAGGGACATATTTCAAATATTGTTGTTATAAACTTAGGAAGTTGCTAGAGTAATGGGGTTTGTTTTAACATACATTTTCTGAAGGATATGAAGTCTGAAACTCAAATGTATGTCATTATTTAGTGACGTCAATCCTCAGATCATCCCACTGATTTGCCAGAAAACAACAAATTTTATGAGGAACAGACCAAAAATATGAGTCAGTAATATGGACATTTTGCAAAATCTGGACAATTGAGAGGTATAGACTGGGAGGATTAAAAAGTGGAGATTATGATAATAGTTTATTTATTTACTTACTTACAGACGTATTTATATATTCATTTACCAAACTTTATTTATTTGCTTACTTACTTACAGACTTATTTATGTATTCATTAACCAAACTAGAACAGGATCAACATAGAGCTCAGCCTGGGAGCACAATATACAAAAAATAAAATTATTTGTATAACATTACAATAATGCCTTACAACACAGAACTGTAAGTGACAGAATAACAATATCCAACAATATCCCCAATGGAAGGCAAATGCAGGTATAGTATAGACAAATCACACTAAAAATACTTCAGAAAGTAACAGATGAAGCAGGGTTTACCACTGCAAAAGCGCTCATGTCAGTTTATTAAATTTCTGTTACTTCTTCAAGTATTTTTAGTGTGATTTGTCTATACTATACCTGCATTTGCCTTCCTTTGGGAATATTGTTGGATTTTGTTGCTACCTACTTGGAACTTGCATTCTCATTGCTTTGGGGATTGTTTGTTTATTGACAGAATAACAATGCTGAAAATTATATACTGTAACAATGAACTTCTACCAACAGAAAATCTGTACAACATTTATTAACTGAGTTCATAGAGAGAGAGAGAGAGAGAGAGAGAGAGAGCAAGAGAGAGAGAGAGAGAGAGAGAGAGAGAGAGAGTGAGATCAAACCACATAAGTTGTCTTGAGTATTACAGTAAGAGCATAGCAAAGATCTGAAGTCCATGGGTTAGCATGTGAAATTTATGTGACATTTCTTTTTGTTGAATGACTTAAATTTTGTTTACTTATGGAGGTGTGTTTTTAATTATTTCTTGGCCATGAGGAAGAAAAGAGAGTCACTTTTCTACTTAGAAATGGATTCCCAGGTTTTGGTGTCCATAACAGAGGAAAAAATTTCTCCCTGCTTTAGTTCGGCTGTTGGGGTTAGCAGGTTGGGGATAAACGTGGGAAGGGATATGAAGATCCATGCTAGCTGTCTTTCTGCTGGTGAAGAAGGAAACAAGATTCAATGTTGCTGAGTTTAAGTATCACTGAACTTATAATGAGGGTAATTCTTTGAGGTACGGGCATCCACTTGGATTTAACAAGAGTGTAGCACTGATGTTCTCTTCTGGGGGAGAGGGTTATAAACCTGCATTTGTTGCCAGTGTTAAGATTATTCTTTGATGTGCTGGCCATTATAGGGAGAGCATATTCAAACTGTGGGAGGATGGCACCTTTGCCTATAGCAGCCCTGCCTGAGGTGATAGGAAGTGTGAAATTTTCTTGACCCAGAGAGGCTGTTTGTTCACTTTTGCTTTAGTAATTTAGATGTGATGTGGAACATTGGGGGGGGGGTCTAACCACACTTCTAGATATACGCAAACATGGACTATTTCTAGAGTTTCTTTATTACTGAGAGTGACTCATTGATTGGAAAACTGTTTTTGATATTTTTTGGTGTTGTAAATAGCATGATTTTACATTTTTTTTTAAATTAAGGATGAGCAGTTTCTGTTGGTGAAGCCATTTAGTGAGATTAGAAAGATCTGCTTGTAGGTGGTCAGAAATAACAGAAATGGTGGAGCCAGACCTATAGGTAACCATATCGGATTAATAAAGTGGGTTAGTCAATGGGCAGTTAAAAAAGGATGAGTAGGGTTGGTTAGTCAGTGGGCAGTTAATGAAGGCTTAGTAAGGTGGGTTAGTCAGTGGGCAGTTAATGAAGGATAAGTAAGGTGGGTTAGTCAGTGGGCAGTTAATGAAGGATAAGTAAGGTTGGTTAGTCAGTGGGAAGTTAATGAAGGATAAGTAAGGTTGGTTAGTCAGTGGCCAGTTAATGAAGGATAAGTAAGGTGGGTTAGTCAGGGGGCAGCTAATGAAGGATAAGTAAGGTGGGTTAGTCAGTGGGCAGTTAATGAAGGATAAGTAAGGTTGGTTAGTCAGTGGGCAGTTAACGAAGGATAAGTAAGTGTGGTTCATCAGTGGGCAGTTAATGATGGATAAGTAAGGTGGGTTAGTCAGTGGGCAGCTAATGAAGGATAAGTAAGGTTGGTTAGTCAGTGGGCAGTTAATGAAGGATAAGTAAGGTTGGTTAGTCAGTGGGAAGTTAATGACGGATAAGTAAGGTTGGTTAGTCAGTGGGCAGTTAATGAAGGATAAGTAAAGTGGGTTAGTCAGTGGGCAGCTAATGAAGGATAAGTAAGGTGGGTTAGTCAGTGGGCAGTTAATGAAGGATAAGTAAGGTTGGTTAGTCAGTGGGAAGTTAATGAAGGATAAGTAAGGTGGGCTAATCAGTGGGCAGTTAATGAAGGATAAGTAAGGTGGGTTAGTCAGTGGGCAGTTAATGATGGATAAGTAAGGTTGTTTAGTCAGTGGGAAGTTAATGAAGGATAAGTAAGGTTGGTTAGTCAGTGGGCAGCTAATGAAGGATAAGTAAGGTTGGTTAGTCAGTGGGAAGTTAATGAAGGACAAGTAAGGTTGGTTAGTCAGTGGGCAGTTAATGAAGGATAAGTAAGGTGGGTTAGTCAGTGGGCAGCTAATGAAGGATAAGTAAGGTGAGTTAGTCAGTGGGCAGTTAATGAAGGATAAGTAAGGTGGGTTAGTCAGTGGGCAGCTAATGAAGGATAAGTAAGGTGGGTTAGTCAGTGGGCAGTTAATGAAGGATAAGTACGGTTGGTTAGTCAGTGAGCAGTTTGGTGTTACATAATGATAGCAGTATTGAGGATAGTACACACCCATGACAGACACATTTGTTGATGGTAGCAATAGGGGATAAAGTGGATCCAAGCTGTGCTGTAAAGGATCTATTAAGACAGAATGTTGCAAAGCCATTGAGCAACTTCTTTGCTTATAACTACATTAGGCTGGGTTTAGTAGAAGAGAGTTGTTAACTGTATCAAATACCTTAGACAAGTAAATAAAAGTTTCTACTGTAAGATTTCCCTTTCCCATATTTTGAAGACTATCATCAGTGAGTGAGTAATTTGTAGTCATCATGCTATAATCTGTCCAATGTCAGGTCAGTTAAGAGAGCAGGGGTGGATCATCATCATTCTTTCGTGTAAAGAACATAATAACACTAATTTCCAGAAGCAAAGTTCCAGCAGTAATGATCACAATTAAAACTGGTGAAACATCTCTATTTCTGTTGGTTTACTGCTATATCCTTGACACTTGCAGTCTTGAAACTCATAATCCTGAGACCATGATATCAAAAGACCAAAACTCTGAAGATCACGACATCTAAAAATCTTGAATACCGAATCCACCTATGACTTTGGTATCAGGAATGAGTGCTAGCATGGATCCAGAAGTTTGAGTTTGAGCTATCCACTTACACTAGTAGTAACCTACAATCAAACACATACATACACACACACGCACACACACACACACACACACACACACACACACACACACACACACACACACACACACACACACGCACACACAAAAACACACACACACCTTCAGACATGCCAGTACACTTGCACAAAGATACATGCACTAACACACATCCTACCTCAGTATGTACATGCTAGCAATCAAAGATGTTTTATACAGAAGTAAGCAAAATGATCAAAGACAAATATTAGCAAAACATTCAAAGTCAGTATATTCAGGTTGGAAATCAAAGGTGTTTCATACGGATATTAACAAATCAGTCTCAAATAATGCTGAAGGACACTTACAGGATAGGTGTGGGACCATGTGCTTGTCCACTGTACCATAAGGAATGAGATTGGGAGGATGGGTGAAAGACAGCAATTCCAAAGTTCTATTGAAGAAATGAGAAAGGCTGGGTGTGGCACACAATGTAAAAACTAAGTGGTGCTTCAAACAGAAAACATATATTCTTACACAATCAAGGAGAACAGGGATTATCAGAGCTGCTGCATTAGAGAGAGCCAATCAGTCAGTGTAGGAGTTATGATGGTACTCATTCACATCAGACAGGACTGCTTATAGCAATTAGCAAGAACAGACATAGGAAGTGAGCCTTTACCAAACACTTAAGTAACAATGGCTTATCCTCCTGGATCATCTTGTTTGGCCAAGAGACCACTAATGCTAGCACTCACTATTAAAGAAATTTTAGACAAACAATGCAATGAAATATGCTAGGGGTTGAGTTACCTCTAATGGAGAAGACAAGCACACACCTGGTCACGGAATATACAGTAGTGAAATACCAGCAACAACATTAGACAACCACGCCTTGAAAGCTTAAGTGCTACTCCTGTTTCTCTGCATGCTTAAGTTATTGTACTTCAAGAGAGCTTCTGATGAGTTCTAAATGAGGAAATAGACTCACTCAACGCTTAGAATGTTCAGATGCTGCAACTAACTGTTGCTCCTGATTCTTGGCATGTTTGGGCTGCTGCAAATAGGGAGAGCTTCTGCAAAGTTCTAACCTAGGGAACCGAATCAGCATCTTGAAAGTTTAAATGCCATAGGTAACTGTTGCTCCTGCTTCTGCCATCAAGTCAAGGATCAACTGTAAGTTTTAGGGATAGGATTAAGGAGTAAGATTTGGTATTAGAGGCAGGAAATATGTGAGACGTTTAAGGTTTGACACAGGGATCTAGTGTTCATTTTTATGCCCGTAGCAAGACTGAGCTTCTGGAAGTTTAGATACATACCATTTCTCACAACTGGCATTGAACAGGTAAGCTGCAAACAAATGCCACATGAGCACCTGTAGTAGATCTGCTGCTTAGAGTGGTCCTAAGCCATCATGTTTGGTGAGAACTGCAGCAAAATGTCTTGCCTGTATGCTGTTCTAGACAGTGTGTGGTCTTGGATCTGGCATTGTGTACTCAGTATCATGTAAATATACAGACTTGCTTTGCAACTGCATATGTCACACTATCACTTGTTTTGATTGCCACTGTTTTAAGTACACTGCTTAACTATGTAAATAAAAGGAAAGTGTAAACAGGTTTCAAGTACTTTAAATACTGGATTTAAATGCTCAGGCATGCTTTATTTAAAAATGTTCCATTTCCTAACACTTATGGAACTGTAAAGAAAAGGCTGTGTTTACAAAAAATGTGTCTTTCTTGTTTTATCTAAAAAATCAGAACTTGGTCAAGAACACTCCCTACCTTATCAGTAGGAGGGTGAATGATTTCTTATTGGTGATAGGCGAGCCTGTGGGAAACAATAAAACCAGACTTTTTAGTTATCTTTTAATGTTTTATGCTTTCCTTTTAGCATTGTCGTTTGGCATTGTGCTGAACTGGAAATATTTCACTGCTTGTATAATATGATTTTGCAGAACATTTTCAGTTATGAGAATTCCTTCCTTTCTTTGATATATATTGCCTTCATCCTTCGATGTCTCCATTTTTATTGACTATATATCCTAGCTCCATGCAAGAAATGAAAGTACTGGCGTAAATGCGGAACACTTTTGGAAGTTCTCAGATAAGACTTCTGCTTTCATATACTATATATTCATTTACTTTCCTTCTCTGTGAAAGAAACTGCCATATACTATTTGTTTTACATTCAGGTTAACTCAAACAGGAGTTCTTTTATAGTAGCACCTCCTTTTCTATGTCAATAAAACCAAGTTGTTCAGTATCACACCACTAAAATTATTCCATTTCTAATACTTACAGAACTGTTAAGGCAGGACCATGCCAAAAAAAAAAAAGAAAAATTAAACCATAATTAATGAATCAAGTACATGTTAGGTGAAAATCTACATACTGTATACTTAACTGAAGCTACAGACATGTTTTTTAATACATATAACAGCATTCCAGTTTCAAGGACAACAGTCTACAAGAGCTTCAAAGAATGTGAACATTCTAAAATCACAGACTACAAAAGATCCTGATGTGAAAATAATGAAAAGTTGATATTTAGATAAAAATGTAGTTTTTAATGTGTAAGCAGCTATTGTGCAAATACAGCACTAAAGGCAGTAGAAGAATTTAGAAAGAAAAGACAGTATACTTGTATTTATTTTGTTTGTTTGCATTTTATTTTTATTTATGCTTGTTGAACTGTGTGTAGTACACTGACCAGAATGGCCAGTTACAGGAACAGCCCAGGTGAATGCAATCATAATAGAATAGATGGCTAAGAAAACTTTTGCAAAAATTAAACATATTAGTATGAACTCATAAATAGGCAATCAAAAAATAATATGTACAGTATTTACAACAATGTTTTCCTTAGTATGATACTATAATAGTAGGATTTATTGGGGGGAGAAATGGTGAAGTGTAAGGGTTAAAGAGGGTAAAAGAGGTTAGCTGATGTGTCTCACTTGACAGTACCAACATGGGACTTAATTGAGAAGAATTTTTTTTTTTTTTTTTGAAAACTAAATTTGAAATAGGGGGGGGGGGTTAGAACTGGAAGAATCTCTTGGAATTTTACTGAAAGTGGAGACAATGTGAAAATGTGTGGTTAGTGCAATGTAGTTTTGTTTTTGGAGCTAGTAGGCTGGGGAGTAGAGTGTGATGTTGTGACACCCCTGCACTGGCCCAGTAATCAAGGAGCCTGAATCCTCACTACTAACAAAAGTGAGGGACATGCACATTGGGAGGATGACAAGTACACACACTGTAAAGTGCAATTTCCCTTAAGAGCACACAGAGATCACAGTCAGTTTGGGGCTGGTTTCTCCCTCTCTCTCCAGATTCCCAATAAGATTCCCCAATGGCACAGCTATAGGGTTAAGATCTCAGCCGAGTGGTCAAGCCAAAACCTCCAGCACCCTCTCTGTCCAACCAGTGCTTTGTGTCCCTGGCCAAGTAGCTGACAGACACACTCACGCGCACACACACACACACACACACACACACACACACACACACACACACACACACACACATGCACACACACTTTGAGATTTGACTTATATACATATAAAAACACACAGACGCTCCTGGGGAAGGGTGGCACAGGTTTACTAGCTGTGCCACCTGTTGCCTGGACTGTAAAGTAGTACCAGCTGCCACCAACCACTGTTTATCAGGAAAGCAAGATTACCACTGATTCCAAGGGCAACCACAAAGCATTCTATAGCTATGTTAAGAATCTCAATGGCAACACACAGATCTGCTCTGAATTATAACACAATGGCACAAAAATCACAGAACCAACTGATATCACCAACATCCTGGCTGATACATTCAGTGCTAACTTTCCACCCTTTCACCCCCTAAAGGGCCCATAGCTATACCGGATAAATGCAGAGCCCCTGCAGTCATGACTGCACAGGTAAAGACTGCACTCTCCAAAGCCAAAAACACAGCATCCATGGGACCGGACAACATCCCTGGCTCCCCACCTCAGCACCATGTTCAGTCATAGCCTCACGTCAGGCTTTGTACCTGATGAATGGCGCACAGCAATAGTTATACCACTCCACAAAGGAGGAGCCACCATGAACCCCAGGAACTATTGACATATTAGCCTGATGAGCCTGGTCTGCAAGGCCATGGAACATATCATCATGGAAATCATAAACAAATACATTGGTAACCTCCAAGCTCTGGACCCCACCCACTTCGGGTTTGTGAAAGGCAGATCATGCCTCCTGAACCTGATTGACTTCTTTGAAACAGTCACCAAAGCCGTAGACGAGGGCAAGGCATTTCACACAGCCTATCTTAACCTTGCCAAGGCATTCAACGCCATCCCCCATTCTGGAATTATAGATAAACTCACTAAACTGGATATAAATCCTTACATTGCAAGATGGGTCACCAACTGGCTCACTGACAGAACTCACACTGTAAAAGTTGCAGACTCCAAATCTGACTTCAAACCAGTGACAAGTGGAGTGCCACAGGGTTTAGTCCTTGGTTCTCTCTTGTTTGGTATCCACTTCTCTGAAGTATGGGCTAACACAGAGGGCCTCTGGCTGATTAAGTTTGCAGATGACTGCAAATTAGGTGCCATAGCTGAGTCCCCAAATGATGTGGACATCCTACAGAAGGGCCTCATTGAGACAGATGCCTGGTGTCAGAGCCATAGCCTCAAGCTCAATGCCAAAAAGTGCATTGTCATTCCCTTTGGAAAAAACTCTGTACCCATGAGCTACCACATAGGTGGCAGTCCACTTAATGCCAAAGGTGTGATAAGACACCTTGGGACTCAGGTGGACAGTTGTCTTTCCTTTGATAATCACATCTCCACAGTAGTCAGGAAATCCTTTTATGTGGCACACCTCATCATGAAAGGGTTCTCATCCAGAAAAAAAAGGTCATCATTCCCCTCTACTCAGCCCTCATTAGATCCATTATTGAGTACAACGCCCCTTTTGGAATGTACGTCACAAGACATCTGCAACAACTGGAAAGGCCTCAGATGTACCTCACAAACAGGATTACAGGACTCAATCAGATGCCTTACGCTGACCGTTTCAAAAAACTCCAGCTTTACTCTGTAGCATATTGCCTACTCCGAGGTGATCTCTCCCTAGCATACAAAGCTATATCAAACCCAGAGCTGCTGGACATGCTACACCTTAAGAAATCCCAATTCCTCTGAGCTACATGCTCTAGGGACCTAAACCTTGTCACCACAATAAACAGAACATGCTGGAGGGATAGATTCCTGACCCACAGACTTCCCATACTCTGGAACAAGCTACCTATCTATGTCAAGCAGAGTTCCTCACTAGCACTCTTCAAGAAAAATCTTGGTGAGTGGATGGGAAATAGGAAACTAACCCTGGGGATCACTTCTGTGGCTCTGCTCGATAGTGGCACAGGAAAATAACTTTCCTGGGTGGCGAAAGCCAGGGAACCTTGTTGGCTAGGCTTACATAGGCCCTTGGGCCAATAACCTGGTACCTACCTATGAACTTATAAACCTATTATCCAAATGGTAAATGCGACCAAGGCCAAGACTATTTAGGAGTGGCCTGTACAGTGTCACCAAATACATATGCAAATACTCTAAGAGCTTAAATATCTCTAAACAAACCAGCCACAATTAAAAGTTTTAAATATATTTAATAATAAATAATAAAAACACAAGACAATGCTCAACTCAACACAGTGACAACAGAGTTCAGAATCACAGGAAATATTTCAAAACAACATTGCGGGACAGTCTCAAATAAATACTGAAAACATCTAAACTAATCTTCACTATATTCTTATCTCTAAAATAAACTATGTTATAAATAACTTACAGAGCAAGGCAAATGCAGATGAGAAGTGCTGAAGATGGATGTTTTCAGGTCCAAAGACAAATACAAAATGTCCAGACTTTCTCTGAGAGATAGTTCTTAAATTAATAACAACATATTATTGCTGGATGAACTGAATGACATCACTCTTTGTCACCTCTGGTTCCCAGGCTAACAGATACCAACAGAATTTCTCTGTGAAAAATACTTACTTCTCAGAAGTTTGTCTAGAACTGGAAGTCATAAAACAGTTAAACACCTTTACATTTGAAACCTGTAATTTTTTCTGTTTCCAGACAATAAGAAAACCTACAACTCTAGACATTGTGTGTGCTCTGAGCTGAAACAGAGATAATAGAATCATAAACAATTTCCAATTATTTTCTTGAGGTTTTGCAAGTTAAGTCTGTATGTTCCAACTTCTAGAATGAAAACACACATTTGCACAGGCACATAGTCCATATACATTTCTGTTTTTTTCCAGTAGGGTACACTGCGGTTACATTCTTGAAGCTCAGTACATAACATACAGTTTAACACACACTTCTGTACCCATAGTTTAATATCCACATAACATACCGTTTTCTTACATTTGTAAGACAAGCCTATGGATCATATTAATATTCACAAATGACATGATTAATTACAAAATTCCAGATAGCTGGGTTGGCAGTGTCACATTTCTATATAAACCATAGTAATATTTTCAAGTGACATATAATTATTTACAAAATTCCAGCTTGCTGGGCTGGCAGCACTTCGGTTTGTCACAGATGTCTTTATCTATATCTATATACATACATATATATATATATATATATATATATATATATATATATATATATATATAGTTTACTATCAAAACGTTGAATCTCACAACAAAATCTATTCAGTTGCTCAAATTGTCATTTTGAATTTGGTAGTGTCACTTTTACAGAATGTTGTAAATTATCACCTCGACATCTGCATTCGAACTTATTCAAAATGCCAGGAGGTGACGTTAGACCCTCAGGCAGTTGTGCTGAAGCTGTCACAGGAATTGTATGTCTACAGCACAAGTTTTTTACAGTTTTGTAGGGGGGCAATGTAGAACAGATGCTATTTTCTCAGAGTATGGTGATGTTTTTAACGACAAGCTAGGCAAACTTCCAGTTGTGTACTCCATGAAAGTACACCCAGAGGTCAGTCCAGTGGTCAGACCAGCAAGGTGAGTTCCAATAGCTACGCAGGACAAAGTGAAGGTCTAGATAGACAAAATAGTGCAGCAAGGTGTGATTTGTCCAATCACAGAACCAACTGAGTGGGTGTCTTCCATGGTAGCTGCTCATAAGAAAATTTCAGATAAAATCAGAATATGCATTGACCCAAAAAACTTGAACAAAGCATTAAAAAGACCTCATCATCCTATGTGTATAGTTGAGGAAATTGCAACCCTCATCCCAAATGCCACTGTCTTTTCTGCCTTAGATGCAATGAGTTCATTTTGGTAATTAATGCTTGATCACAGATCTTCACTACTGACTACATTCAGTGCCCCATTTGGTAGATATAGATTCCTCAGGATGCCTTTTGGAATAAATTCTGCCAGTGGAGTCTTTCAGCATGCAATGGAGCAATTTTTTTCAGGCTACCGAGTGTGCAATAATAGTTGATGATTTACTGGTTGGAGGCAATGGTGAAGCAGAGCATGACAGAAACCTTAGGAAAGTTCTGGACAGAGCGCATGAAGTGAATTTAAAGCTGAAGCCTATAAATTGTAAATTCAGACTACCAGAAGTTACTTATGTAGGTTATTTATTTACCAGTACAGGCCTATGACCCTTCTAAATAAGCAGCCATTCTTGAGATGCCAGCTCCAGACAATGTCCAAGCTCTACAGCATTTTCTTGGTATGATTAACTATCTAGGCAAATTTATCCCTGACTTTAGTGAGTTATCAATGCCTTTAACAGAGCTGACACACAAAAATGTTGCCCTGTCATGGTTAGAACAACACCAGAGAGCAACAGCAAATTGTCAGCCAACCTACATTAAGGTACTATGATGTGCACAAACCAGTAGTTCTTTCTTGTGATGCTACAAAGTTCAGTCTTGGTGCAGTTATTCCTCAAGAGGGCATACCTGTTGCCTATGCATCTAGAACTCTTACCCAAACTGAGATGCAGTATGCTCAAATTGAGAAGGAACTTTAGGCAATTATGTTACCATGTTCGA
Organism: Protopterus annectens; assembly: GCF_019279795.1. Taxonomy (NCBI): domain Eukaryota; kingdom Metazoa; phylum Chordata; order Ceratodontiformes; family Protopteridae; genus Protopterus; species Protopterus annectens. The sequence goes on from NC_056725.1 coordinate 1,255,530,449, forward strand.
AGTTTCATGATTATATTTATGGCCAAGCTATCCAGATAGAAACTGACCATCAACCTCTAGTCACTATTCTAAAAAAGCCTATGCATTCAGCTCCAGCAAAACTACAAGAATAATGCTCAAATTGCAAAAGTATAACTTCAAAATGGTCTACACAAAAGGCAAACTTCTTTATCTGGCTAATACCTTATCCACATCACCCAGAAATACTACGGAACAGCTTGATACAGAGAATTTTGACTTTGATGTCATGGAAGTGCGTATTTTTTTCTATCACGAGACTTGATGAGCTAAATGATCATACAAAGACTGATCCAATTTTGCAAAAGCTCAATGTAGGATGGCCGTCAAAGCAGTCCTGTGTACTGCCAGAAGTACAACCATATTTTCTATACAGAGATGAGATGCTGATGGAAGATGGTATCATTTTCAAAGGTTCAAAAGTTATTGTTCCTACTTCCTTACAATGTGAATACATTCAGATTTTGCATTGTGGCCACCAAGGTTCTGACACTACCAAAAGAAGGGTGAGAGGACTAGTATTTTGGCCTTCTTTATTGAAAGACATTGATAAAGTACTTTCTTCTTCTTTAGTGTGCAGCAGTACTAAGGCGCATTTGCAAAAAGAGCCACTTCAGCTAAGCCATATTCCTGAACTACCTTGGTCAATAGTAGCCACTGACATATTTGAGTGGAACAATCAGCATTACTTAGTGTTGGCAGACTCTTATTTGAACTGGTTTGAGATTGGTTTACTACCTAACCTAACATTCAGTGCTGTTATTGCTAAGATGAAACATCATTTCTCAGTCCATGGCAGTCCACACAAAGTTATTTCTGACAACAGTTCTCAGTTTTCCAGTCAATTGGTTCAGAGATTTACAAAAGAGTGGGACTTTATCCATGTTACTAGTAGTCCTGAATGCACACTGTCAAACGGCCTTGCTGAATGTGCAGTAAAGAGTGCAAAGCAATTACTAAAGAAGAGGTCAAAGAGTGTCAATACCGATATCTTCTTGAATTTACTTAATCTCAGAAATATACCCCATGACAACCTACTTGGTTCGCCTGTTCAGGGACTTCTATCTGGGCAAAGCAGAACAACCTGGCCTATCAGTTCCAGTTTGTTGGTCCTAATGCTGAAAACAACAGAACAATCAAAGCCCAACTTTTTAAGAAGTATTCTTCTCAGAAGACCAGCTATGATAAAATGATAAGATTTCTTCATCTGTTAAAAGAAGGAGAGACAGAGAGGAATCAAATGGCGAAAGGCTTTGATCAAACTGGTCAAGTGAGAGGTATATGTGCCAAGCCAAAATCCTACTTAGTGAAATCTGAGGGCATAGAAAACAGGAGAAACTATAGACACCTTCCTCCTCTAACATAAATTATATCACAGCATTGTACCTGTGGTACAGATTCTAGATCTCAGAGCAACCCTGACAATGTTTATACCGAAGAACATGTCTCAGTATCCATTCCTGTTCATGATGATGTCCCAGTTGTCCCCAAAGTCGAACATTCCTTGAAGACAGTCCCCATTGCTAGATCCAAATCTGACTTTTATGTTACATGATCAGGTCGTATTTCTAGACCTAGTGTAAAATACACACTAACCCAGACATGATTGTTTTATATGTGCCTTATTTTTTATGATTGCATGTCAAAGAATTAGTCCTGTATAACTGCATGTCAAAAGATCATTTCTGTAAATTGCATGTCATTGAATACTGTTGTTTAGTATATGATCTATTTCTCACAGAGGGAGAATGTAGAACACAGTGTGTGTATACCTTTAAGAAGTATTTCCAGACGTAAGCATGTGCGTACAAATAGTGAGCACGTGCAGGCAGCAGTGCCATCTTGAGAGAATAGCCAAAGTGTTAACATGTATGAGTGTGGTAGTCAGTCTGTTTATAAGTTTATTTAAGTCTAAGTTACAAAGCCTCATTCCTGATGTGTTTGTGGGTAATAAAGCTGTTTGAACTGAACCCACAACCACTTGTCTGTTTTATCCTAACTGGATGAGCGGCAAGCAAGCCCTCCCTGCACCCTGCATGTGGGAGGCTATACCCTCCCATAACCCCTGCATATTATATATACAAACTCCAAGATCACACTACAGAAAGGAAAAGGGTAAATTTCCTGATCCCCACTGTAGTGCAATGTTGATCCCATATTAGTGAATGCACACCACCATTCACTAATGTGGTTTCGAACATTTCCATATCGGCAATATAGCAACTGGAAAATACGCATTTAAGTGCCATTCCACAGTTTGATAATAAACCTATGTGTGTGTATATATGTATGTATATATATATATATATATATATATATATATATATATATATATATGTATATATATTTATATATATATATATATATATATATGGATCTACTTCAGTAGATCAACTTACCTAAACACCAAAGTGCATATAACCGAGACGAAACAGACTATGGTACTGTAAACTTACACAAGGAAAACACTCAGTCATTCAACAACACAGTGAAAAACAAACCACATTAAATTAAAGCCATCCAAGTGGAGAGCTTCACGCCCCTACTTAAATATATCAACTCCAAGATTGCACTACAGTGTGGGAAAGGGCAAAGGTTACCATGTTGGCCAACCAATTCTTTTCCCATGTTAAAATTATGATCTTCTGACCGTTCAGTACCATGGTCTGTTCATCTGTTCAGAGTTGTCATCTTGGTTATATCCGCTTTGGTTTTTAGGTAGGTATATATATATATATATATATATATATATATATATATATATATATATATATATATATATATATATATATATATATATAGTATTTATATATAAATATATATATATATATATATATATATATATATATATATATACACATATATATATATATATATATATATATATATATATATATATATGGGGCCAAGTACATTAACAGACTAAAAGGAAAAACTATTTGCATGTGTCTACTGTAATTTCTGCTATATACATTACTAAAATTTATTAGAAAGCTATAAACTAATAATAAAACATAGATTAATATTTCACTGAAATCATTTTTTCCACTAATTATATTCTGTGATTAGATTCTTTGTTTTAACGTTAACAGTAAACATTTCGCACAACAACAGTATTTATAAATTTTGCAAATGAAGATGTAACCTATTTTTTCTAGTTCTTTGTAGCAATTTTCATGACTATGTATTAATAAGCTCTAGAGAAGTGAGAACTGAAAGTTGGGTGCACATCCAATATATGTGAACTAGCTGTGTTAAGAACTTTAGTCTCTCTTAGCATTTGATTTCAAAAGATCAAACCCTATTTTTTAAGCTTAGCATTTTTTCAGAAGTTCAAACTTCAAAGTTCAAAACAATAATAATGGCCACAGTACTTTATTTGAATTCTGTTTTGCAGCAGTAAACTACAATATAAAGTGTTTCAACTTCCACCTTGGTTCACACAAAAAATTGGTCCTCCAAAGTCCACTGACTTACCATAAAATTTGGTTGACTGGCAGTGTTAAAAAAATTACCTTCTACAAAGCAAACTGCTATGCATGAGCTACACTAGGATCACAGCATTATATTGCAAAACCTCATCATATCATGGTTACAGACTCCTAACCCTGTTGTGTCACAATGGCCGTTAGTCTCTATTTTTAAAGTTTCCAGGTGTTCTGCTTAGTCCCACTCATTATGATCTAAATAACAAATCAACAAACCTTTGATGCTTTGTATATTTAATATGTGTATGTGTCTTCTTTTTCCATACAGTGAGGTGCCTCAAAAATCTACAAGTTTTTCACCCTTTGAGCTTCTGTGTGGTCACAAAGTGAAAGGCTCTGTGAATTTAATTCATGATGAGTAGGAGAGAGTAAGATTCACATAAAGTGTTGGTTGTTAAGTATGTCCTACATTTCTAGACTAGAATTAAGAAGCTTATGATGATGTCCCAGGAGCATATGACATAACTACATCAGGAGGAAAAAGTTTGTTATGACAGGCTAGACAGAGCCAGTGAGTACTGTTTTAGGCAGCAATGCTTATTCATGTTAGACAGAACAAGCTGGAAACTTTCTGGGAGGATCCTTTCACCACTATTAAAAATATAAATGATAATGCTACATGGCAAAGTTGCTAGGCAGAGGCATAAGCACACACTTTACCATGTTAACACGTCCAAGCCTTATCAAGACAGGGAAGCTTTGGTACTCAGTCTCTGCCATGGGTAACAGGAGATACAAAAGATTTGTTTGTAAATGTCTTTGTTGGAGCTCAAACTGATACCTCAGTGGATAAAGTAACTATCTCAGCAGCTTTCTTCTTATTAGGTTCAGTAAAGTCAATTAGTATTACAATAATTTGTAGATATCTTTACTGGTAAGGTGAGGCAAGGTGTAGGGAGCTGCCTTGTGGAGCCCCTTGTGGGCACAAGACCTAAGCTGGGTCATAAAATGAGTGCTGGAAAGATTAAGCCAGAACCAGCCAAAGTTGAAGGTATTCAGACATGCCCTACCCCTACTACCAAGAAACAGGTGAGGGCATTTTTCAGAAATCAGGGTACCATAGGAAGTCTGCTCCCCTCTCTAATATGATATCTACTCCCTTTATATACCTTATTAGGAAAATAGACCAGTTAAGGTCATCTGCACTTCAATCTACGAGCAGGCATATCAGGAGGCTTTGAGTGGACCCCTTCTACTAATCACTCATGCATGATCATTGCCAATAATTCATTTTGCAGGTAGACACTATCAGTCATGAGATGGTAACTGTACCTTGGTTTCTCAAGAAGGGAAAACACCCTAGTCTGTACTTGAGTTGTTGATTTCAATCCAGGGGGGCACACAGACTCACCACAGAACAAACCACAACCAAGAACTCAAACTCAGAGCCCTGAGCAGTGAGATGGCAATATTACTCACTTCACCACTGTTCCAGTAATCAGTTATAGAAAAGGAGTGTTTGGAGATTATCTAGGCCATGAAACATACAGCCCTACCTGCATGGCAGCAATTGTATCATGGATGCAGATCACAACAGTTTGAAGTGGTTACATGGGGAACAGAAACATTCTTAGATGGAGTTAAGCCATGCAGTCCTATGACATGACAGTTAGGCACAAGTGTACTAAGTCAATGCAGATGGTCTGTCTAGAAAGGGAACAAGGCAGTGTACTAGAAGAAAGCACCCTTGATTCAAGTTTTGTTTTTGAGGGATGCCTCCAGAAGACTTTCTTGAGTTTATTACAGGGGAGAATTATGGTGCAAGGACAAAAAAGATTTAAAAATATATTTATATTCTATATTTTTTCTTTCTTGTTCAACTATGTCATTTATCAGTTATGTTTGAGTGCTGTTTAATCTATAATATGTGTGTATCCTGCAACCTAAGAAGGTGTCACCTTTTCATTGTAAATAAAAAAAGATGAAATAAAAGGAAAATAAATGTTTGTAACTTGTAATTGTAATGAAAAGTGTGACATTCTCAGTTTCTCCAGAAGGAACTAATCGTATGCATATAATTAAGTAACACACAGGTTTGCAGTCAGGACAGTGTAATTACCAGACTATTAAAGGGGAGCAGTTGATATTATTCCAATGAGACACTTTTCCACTGTATGTCAGGGAAATCTGTACTTCTGCTGTTTTATGGCAAAATAATGTAATCTAATGCAACTCCCTGATTTCTGGGAACAGAAATAATGAGTTAAGATAGAATTCTGCCTAGTATAATTTTATTAACTTTCAAAAGTTAGGTTCAGTGTTTCATAGTAAGAGACAACTAGTGTACTTAGCTGTAAATAAGGTACTTTTTAAATATTCTTTCTGTGGAACTGACTATTGTTTTTTATATTCTCTGTGTATTGCCTCTACCTTTATATATTTACTTATGTGTATCAGCACTGTTTTGATTTTGTTATTGTTTAAATATAGTTGCATTTGTTTACTTTTACAGTCTTGTCTGATATTTATTATATACTTATGTAGTATTATTTATTATGACATTTCATTATTTATCACTGTAGGATAGTAAAGTTGTGGTTATCTGCCTGTAATTAGCCAGATCACTTGAGCATACCACCAGTGAGATATTATTTTTTTATAATTTATATTTGGCAAAATAAAGAGTGGAAAGGTAACTGTTGTGTCTGATCTGTAGCCATATTTACAGTAGCAGCAGTATTATCATACCAGATAGAAAGCTATGGAGAACTGAACAATTTTACTAGTGTTATCATGGAAGTGTGTGTGTGTGTGTATGTGTGTGTGTGTGTGTGTGTGTGTGTGTGTGTGTGTGTGTGTGTGTGTGTGTGTGTGTGTGTGTGTGTGTATAGGGTCATCGTTGTAATTGTTTTTGAAAATTTTTATATATATTTATTTTCTCTTCAAAGTAAACTGTTAAAAGTGTTCTTTGTAAAAAGTTGTGCACATGAAATTTTTACAATTTGTAATAGAAAGATAATTTAAAAAACTATATGCACTTTAATGTGTTTAATTGAATAATTGACTTTAATTAAGTTAAATGGATGTAATTATCTAATAATGTCATAATATATAAAAAATGTCTGCTTGGTGTAAAATTTATTCCTTGAAGACGTAAGCCGAGGTACCGGATATACCAGTAAAGGATTTTTGTTATATCCTGGTGTGGTGTGTGTTTTTTGATTTACGAGTATTCACACTTTGTTTCACTTTCCTTGAAGGAGAACAGAGCCACCACCTCAAGGTGTCTAGTAACATAATCTACTACCACTAGGATATACTTCTTCCCTGTGAAACTTGGGGTACTCAGAGGCCCCACAATATCCATAGCTACCCTCTGAAATGGCTCCTCAATCACAGGCAAAGTTATGAAAGGAGTTTTGACTCTGTCTCCTGCCTTGCCTACTTTTTGGCACTGCTCACAGGTCCTGCAGTACTCTGTTACATCCCTGGCAATCTCAAGCCAATAAAGGTTCTGCATAATATGTCTCTTGTTATGCTTTATGCCCATATGACCTGCAAAGGGAATGTTGTGGGCTATGGCTAGAAGTGCCAGAAAGTAGGCTCTGGGTACTACCAACTGCTGTATTACCTCACCTTCTAGCCCTCCATCAGGGGTCCACTCTCTACACAGTAACCCTTTGGTCTAGTATACACACTCCCCTTTTCCTTGAGAATCAGGCACCTGCCTAGCTACCTCCCTTAAGCCTTATAATGTAGGGTCTGAGAGCTGAGCCTGTCTCAACTCCATTGTGACTTTTCCTAGCTCCCCTTCCACAGAAATTCTGGTATCTTCTGACAGTGGTGCCTCACTGTCAGCCTGGTTACTACCACTCACCTCAGCTCTTGCAGTCACTCTGTCCAAGGGAGCATCAGTACTTGCCCACAGCTGGGGGTCACCTTCAGGCTCACTGCTACAGGGTAGCTCCCTCCCTGAATTAGCCACATCACTAGTCTTGGCTTCACAGGTGCAGTCTGTCTGGGTCTCCCCCAGGCTACCAGACCCACATGCCTGTCTCCAAGCCTGGCTGCATATCACTGAATGCACACAAGGTACTGCATTATCAAAATAATTCCTTAGCATGACATCTGTAGGGATATTCTCAAACACACCTACTTTCTTGCTCACTGTTCTGCCCTCCAAGTGAAGGTGAACCCTGGACAAAGGCATTTGGAATGGGATCGCTCCTAAGGTTCTGACTGGAGTGGACTGCCCAAGCAAGTACTACTTCTCTTTAACCACTGTAGGCTTCACAGTGGTCATATCAGAGGGTGTCTCTCTTGGCAGTGGACTGTTTTCCATCCATCAAGATAGAATACAAACTCTGGTAATAGTCTGGTACCACTGTTGTCACCAGACTATTTACCACTGGGATTCTGTTATTCCTACTTGCTGGATCCCCCAACTTTTGTTCACCACCTTGCCTCTGTGGACATCTATATGCTACATGGCCCCACTGGTTACATTTAAAACATTTAACCCTTGATCCTGGCCATGTACCTGAATTAGTGGCTTCCCTGTTACTGACAGACTCAGTTGGGGTGGTTTAGGCTGCCCACCATGGGTTCCCTTATATCTGTTTCCTGTGCATTGCTGCCCCGCTTGCTAAGTAGAGATCTCCCTTTTTCCCCAGCTGATCTACAGAGTTGCATTCTCGGTCTGCCAGATTCCCATGTCCTCGGGCAAAGTGCTAAGGGCTTGTTCCCTCACCAAAAGGTCTGCCAGCCTTTATTAAGTGGTAACCTGCCACCCACTCACCCACCTATGAAAATAATTGCTTAACTCAGCAATATAATCACACACACTTTCATCTGCCTTATGTCTATACTCAAAAAACTTTTTTTCTGTAAGCTTCAGGCATTAACTGAAAACATTCCAATAAACATTTTTAGCTGTATAATAGTTTAAGCAATCAGTATCAGACAATTTAGAAACAGCAGCTGCAACTTTACCATGGAGTAAGGGGGGTCAGGAACCATACTCTTTCAAATATATGAATAAAACTATCAAAATGATCACCCTCTGTAAACTGTGGAAGAAATTTACTGACCTTTGTTGCTTCTGGGGTTCGGTTACTCCCTTCCCCATTACCTCCATGAGCCTGGCAAAGGGTCAATATTTCCTTTTCATGTTGCCTCTGTTTCACATTCTCTCTGGCCTCCAAACATTGCATTCTTTCTGCTGTCTATAATTTCATCTGTTTTGCCTGCCACAGTCTCTCATTTTCTTCAGCATCCAAATGTCTCACTCTCTCTGCTGATTCCAATGCTAAACATTTAGCCTGCAGTTCAAGTCTCTTTAACTCAAGATGGGCTTTTAAGTCCTCTGAGGAAAAGTTGAACTGTCCTGTTTCTGAGAGCTGCACATCTCGAATGCCAGACTGGTTGTCCTGCTGGTTGCTGATCTGTGCTGCAGCTGTGATTAAGGGTGCCACCATTTCCCCTTTAGTCAGGTTGGCATGCACTAGTCCTTTATCTTAGCACATCTCAGCCAACTGGTTCCTTGTTAGCTTGCCATAATCCTCTGCTGACATCCTTGCTTGTTCTCCCTGACTAACTAAGCTAACAAAAAGTAAATAAATAAACTATTGTGATATGAAACTCTGGCTGTCTACTTTGTGGCTACTTGAGAGTACAAATGCCTTATTTAGTGACCACTGCTTACAGGCTAAAGAAATTCAGTATCCAAACCACGGCCAACCAATATGTGACTTTCCTTCTCTGGGCCAGTGAGCCTCAATCCTCACCACTGACACCTGTGGGGAATGTTCACTTTTAGAGAAAAAGATACATACAGTATTTCCAGCTGTAGCTCTCTGCACCAAGTAAGACTCTCCACTGTTACAGCTGTAGGGTTAGGTCCTCACCCGGGTCTCCAAGCCAAGTCCTGCAGCATCCTATCTGTGAGCAGTGCGTTGTGTCCCTGCTACAAGTAGCTGACACACACATACTGTGAGAATTGATTTTTCACATACACACTCACACACACACACACACACACACACACACACACACACACACACCTGGGAAAGGCTGGCATAGATTTACTTGCTGTGCTCCCTTCAGCCCAGAGTATAAGGTAGTTATCACTGCCACCAGACACTCCATAATCAGCTACTCCAAGGCCCTTAACAAAGGGTATCCAATTATACTGTGTAATATTAATACTAATACAACTGGTCATAGTTGACCAAGGCAGCTAGGCCTCTTGGAGTGGCCCACATTGTGTCACTAAATAAATATAACCACTCTCAAATGTTAAATACTTTCTAAAAGAGACCAGCCACAATAAAAGTTTTAAATATATTTAATAATAAATAATAAAAGAACATGAAAATACCAAATGTATATTTACAGTAAACCACAGAGTTCAAATCACAGGAAATATTGAAAATAACATTGATGGACAGACTCAGATAAATAAATAAAAACAATATCTAAACTAAAATAACAAAAGATGAAAAGTGCCTTAGAAAAAACTAAAATCCAACCACGACAAAGCACTCAGTAAACCAGCATAATGAAGCCAATACACGACGTAGGTTTGGGCAAAAAGACACAATTTAACATTCGAAAAACACCACGTTTTCGTCCTAATACATCCAAGCCTTCATCATTCTGATGAAGTCTTGGACGTATTAGGGATGAAGTCTTGGATGTATTAGGACAAAAACGTGTTTTGCGAACGTTAAAAAATTGTGTCTTTTTGCCCAAACCTACTTCACGTATTGGCTTTGTTACGCTGGTTTCCTGAGTGCTTTGTCATGGTTAATATCTAAACTAAGTTTCACTATATTTTCCTGACTGAATCTGGGAGAATTACTATTCCTTACTTACTTACTCAATAGAGCAAGGCAGATGATGTGGTGAATGGTCCTTCTTGTTGTCAAGCCCAAGAAAGAATTCTCAGTACTGAGAGAACACTCTCTGTAATGTCTAAAACATAATTTCCAAGATGGCTGGCAGAATGACCTCATCTGATTACCTGACTCTAGGTTCTCCCAGTTTCCCCCTTTGAAGCTGAAATAGAAATTTAGCATAGATGGCTACAATACACATCTAAATGTTTATGACTGTGCTCTTGCGCCATTAAACAATTGCAGTACTTTCTCTCTTCTTTACAGAGACTATTAAATAATGGCCTCTCCCAGACCTACTGACATCAGTTCCATTCAGTAAAGTAGGGTGCCATGTTTAACCTCTCCTCTGCCAGGGTCCTTTGCTAACATATATGCATAAAGTTCTAATATATTTTTAACACAAGCATCTTGTATAAATCAGTTTGATATTCAAAGGACATATCATTCTTTACAGAACTCCAGCTAGCTATGCTAGCACTACCCCATATCATCACAGTAGCTCCTGCTCCTCACATACCCACATGGTACATTGGCTGGGAGTGGTGGGATTCAGCCACTCCAGTATTGGTCTGATCTTCACATATAGTTACTAAGTGGCACCATACACATAACACACACACACACACACACACACACACACACGTGTGTGTGTGTGTGTGTGTGTGTGTGTGTGTGTGTGTGTGTGTTTATGTATGTATATACCTATGATCACTGGATTACCCAAAGTACATAAGAATTTATATCAACCTGACTTTAGACCTATAGTATCAGGCTCTGGATGGTTGACCGAGCCAATCTCTATTTACCTAGATATAGAGCTAAAGCAAGTCTTAAAATCTTATACATATGTTCTCAGAGATACTGAACATTTTCTACGTGATTTGTTTGCATTCACTGAGACACTCAATGATATAGACAACATGTTACTTGTGACTCTGAATGTTGTATCCCTTTTTACATGCATTCCTAATGATGCAGGAGTTGGGTACATCAAACAGCTCATGCTTGGAGAAAAAGAGGCAGATGAGAAGAAAGTAGATCTTTTGTGTCTTCTCATGGAGATTGTCCTGGAAAATAATGTATTTATATTCAATGATGTGTGTTATAGGCAAACAAAAGGGGTAGCGATGGGCACTAGTTGTGCCAATAGCTACGCTAATCTTGTGATGGTTGCATTTGAACAGATTCATATTACACATAACTCACATATATTCTTCTATAGAAGATTTGTAGATGATTTATTCCTTCTATGGAAAGGTAGTGATAGTTCTTTATGTGAGTTTTTTGACAAACTGAACAATTTGGGTTCTTTTTTAAAATTTACCATGGAATATTCTGTAGACCAAATACATTTTTTAGACACCACCATCTTTAATTCTGGTCGTACATTTTCTACCAAGGTATATCGGAAACCCTGTTACAGGCCTGCTTATTTGCATCGCCACAGTATGCATGACCCCAAGATATTCCCCAACATCATTAAAGGACAAGCCATGAGGTCTTCGAGACTTTCATGTCTCGATTCACATTTCCAACAGGAATTGCATGTATTAGAGAAAGGTTTCCAACAGCGGGGATACAAAATTGAGGAAATCTCGAGGGCATATCATAGTATTGATGGTTTAAGGACTACTCGGGCTAAACCATATTTTTCCAGAGAAGAAATTGAATCCAGCAGAGTGAGGGGTAATCGAGGGAGCAACAAGGAAGTCATTCCTATTATAATACCATTTAGCCATAATAGGGATGTAGTGCAGAAAGCTTTTTCAGATAATTGGAACATTCTAGTAGTTGATGATAAAGTTAAGGATTTGGTTGGGGACAAACCTACCTTTGTCTACAGAAATATGAAGAATTTAAAGCAAATCTTATGTCATGCTAATGCCAGCAATAGTGATAGACAGTTCAAGATGGATAGCTTTACAGCTACTCAGAAATGTGGGAAATGTGTTCAGTGTATCCATATAGATGAGTCACACTACTTCAGGCATCCCGACACTGGACGCCTGTGGGCTATCAGATGCAATAGCAACTGCTGCACTAAGAATGTAGTTTATGTTGCTCATTGCATAGTTTGCTTTCATTTCTATGTGGGTAAAACCAATAGAACATTGCGTGAGAGGATAAGGGATCATTTCTATTGTTATACACGTGGACAGGAATACAGTGTGCTGGCCAAGCACATGCTTCATGAAGGACCTGAACATACTTTCCAGTTTCAGGTTCTACATGTTGAACATGAGAATATCCGTTTGGGAAACATAGTTAACCGTACAGAAGAGGCAGAAATGAACTGGATATTTAGATTAGCATCCCATAGGGGGAGGGGTATGAATGAGCATGTATCGATTAAGCCACATCTTGCTTCTAGGAAGTGTAGACACAAGCCTACATAACTTGATATTATATTTTGTTTCAGTGACTGCTATCACTATTTTACTAGTTGTTCTGTTTTCTTATACATTCACATTTACTTATTTCACTTATTTTGTTAGAATTCTTGTTAGAGCCTGTTAGGTCCTCAGTTAGGTTTACATCAGTTCCATAGTTCTACATTCATATGGTGTCTCTGGAACAAGTTGTCATATTTTGCAACCAAGAGCTTGCTGGTTTACCAGTCACACCCTTTTTCAGTTGCTGTAGGGACTTGCAATATACTCAAGTTTCATTTGATATGCTGGGATTACTTAATTAACATTTACATAGTGTAGTTCATAATCTTAGGTTATACAGGAGTTTTTTATATATTTTTAAACTGATTTTTTATAATGATTTTATGTTTCTTGTATGCATGAACATTTAATATATATTGCATGCAAGTATTATTAAATGAAACAGTGACTTGCATTTTAAAGCATTATGCCTTTAAAATCCTTATTTCCTGTGAGTTAATTGGATAATTGTTTTACTTGCTTTGAACTCTCTTATATAAGCTTAAGAGTTGTGCTTAGTTTTGTCTGATGAAGCGGTGTGGATAACATCGCGAAAGCGCTCACTTTTTGTACAATAAAAGTATTTTATGTAAGATCTTTTTGAGCTGCAACTTCCTTTGGATTATATTGCCATTTCTACAGCATTGTGTCTTGCCTTCCTCACTGGGATTTGTTCATTCATTTCTTGGGCTCGGTGCGAGTTGTGTTTGGTTTTTTGAGTAATACATATATATATATATATATATATATATATATATATATATATATATATATATATATATATGTCTAGTTCAGAAAATCAGTGATGTACAATATGATCAAGGCTATATTGTTTTGGCTGAGATCATGGTTTAGTTGAGTTCACAGAATGTATCCTTTTCCCAACTGTACTGTGATTAATGGCGTTGGTAAATATAATTATCATGGGTGTGTTTGTCTTGTTTGTGGGTTATTGATGATGTTAAATGTTAACTACATGATCTTGATCATATGGGTTTTGATATTTTCCAGTCTTATGAACTAGATCCATATATATATATATATATATATATATATATATATATATATATATATATATATATATATATATATATATATATATATAGAGAGAGAGAGAGAGAGAGAGAAAGATAGCTACAGAATGGCAAATTGACTGTTTCTTTTGTACATGCTCATGTACTATGTATTGTGGTAATAAAGTCTTGTTATATGGTTAAGAATACCTTGTAATTACTAGAGAAATGTAAAACATCTGCTGAGATACTATTTAAGGTAAACCTGTAGTCTAAGGACTTGCAAAACCAATGCTGAAGACTCTTTGGGAAACCATAACTAGAAGAAGCTGTGTATTTACCTGTGGAATTACATGACATTACTGTGGATATAACAGAATATAAATTAAGGATATATCTGGAGATTATAAACAACCTGTTATGGCTGCAACATCAAGAAAAGGAACTGTAATCATTGCTGGGGTCTTTTTTGAAACTTTATAAATTAATTGTGTACTGTACTTATGTATTTTTTAAATTGGAAATAACTTTGAGATTCCATAGTTTTACTATAAATATATTGCACTTAAACCACAGAGTCTTTGATGTGTTAAACATGCTACTATATAATTTAATTGAGCAGTGATTCAGCGAACCACAGCTCATCACTATATCAAATCTCATCCCACTGAACACCCTGGATCAGGACAGTGCATAACTTGCTCTCTTGCTTAGACTATGTTGAAGCCTGTTCCTGAGCCATGGCTCTCTGAATCATAGCTTAACTATGATACTATGATATATATATATATATATATATATATATATATATATATATATATATATATATATATATATAGTTAAAGGCAATACTTCATAAATGGAATAAAAGTTGTCTGGTCAGGGGAGGGAGAATTCAGCCAAATTGTGAAAGATGGGATTGGAAGAATGAACAAAGAAAATAGTTCAAAGCTTCAAGTTGTCAAAGGTAAATGATAGATAGGTTAGATGTGAGAAACTATGAATTAGTCTAGGTTTTCTACTGCATTCTTTGGACAGATAGACAGTCACTCACAAGTGGGAAGGAAGCCATATTTCAGAAACTTTCTGATAGACTTAAAGAAGTTATGGATGAATCGCTTTGTGTATATCTACTTTTGAGTGTTATCATAGGTTAGTGGTCAGAATAAAAAATAGTACAGGGAGTAGCATATTTAGATTATTAAAGCTATGTCAGGCACTTGTTCAAATAGGCAAAAGGGTTCTGCTATGAATTGTTGAGTTTTACTTAACCATAGATGCAAAACCACAAAATATAATACCTGAGAGCTTTAGAAAAAGTTGAAATTTCAGGTTATGTGTAAAAATGCCAAAGGATAGCTATTCTATTCATAGGCACATTGCCTCAGCTATAGTATAGAAGCTGCTCCATTTACTGATTTACCTCCTCCATCCTGTCACTCATTACAAGAAATTGAGTGCTATAGAATGTGCTTCAACTGCTGATATTACCCCTGGCACTCCTGGATGTGTTTGTGATACAGTCACTAACAGATGGGACAAGGAAACTTTATCAGGTTGCAAGGGAAAGATAGAAAGATAAAGAAAATATCCATCAGACACCCTTCATAAGGGATACCAGCAACATCCTGCTCACCAGGCCGCAGGACATCAATGGCAGATGGAAGGAGTATTTCCAGCAGCTTTTGAGTGAAGAAACCCTACAGACACTATACTGCCTTATACACAGCCTACAAGGAAAGAGGAAGAACAGCCCATCCTAGAAGAAATAAGAACAGCACTAAAAAAATGAAATCAGGGAAAGCAGCAATCTCAGAAGAGATCATAGCAGATATGATCAAGATGTGAGGTGAGTTTGGGAAGAAATGGCTATGGAAGTACTCACAGCACTATGAAGAAAAAGGGTTAAATATTACAACTGCGAAACCACAGTTGCGCAAATATGGAAACAATAACACATATTGAGCGAACCGCGAAAACACCGAAGTCCTGAAGCACGAAATTCAAAATGTCAAATCGTCATAGTTGGCCCTTCTCTGGTATAGCTCCTTAAGGTAAATGTGCAATAGTTACAGAACTTAGGGTTAGAATGCGGGTTAAGGTAAGTGCATACATAGTAATATATGTCAGCTTTAGTTTAGGATTAGAAGTAGGGTTTTGTTAAGTGTATGTATGTGGATTATTTATTTTGTTTGGGTATAGCTCCTTAAAGTTGTTGTGCAATAGTTACAGACCTTAGGGTTGTGCGGGTTAAGGTAAGTGCATACATAGTAATATATGTAAGCTTTAGTTTAGGGTTATAAGTAGGGTTTTGTTAAGTGTATGTATGTGGATTATTTATTTTGTTTGGGTAGGTAGTATGTAGCTGGCGGTGGGGTTGGCCAACTATGCCGAGTCGACATTTTGAATTTCATGGTTCAGGATGTTCGGTGTTTACGCGGTTTGCTCAATATGTGTCGATGTTTCCATATTCGGGTATGTGTGGTTTCGCGGTTATAATATAAACCCAAGAAAAAGGTGTATTCCAGATGACTGAGGAATAAGCATTTTAATGCCAATATAGAAGAATTAATGTAACATTTACAACTGTGGGCAGTATAAAGGTATAAAACTCCTGTCACACTGCACAAACGTGATTGATAGGATGGCTGATAAATTAGTATGTGGAATAAAAGTAAGTAATATGGAAGATGAGTAGTTTGGATTCAGATCAGGATGCAAAACAACTGACCCAATGTTTGAAGTGAGACAGATAGTGAAGAAGAAGCTACAGATGAGGAAAGAGTCCAACTGGACATTCTTATACTTGGAGAAAGCATATGACAGGGGAGCCAAGAAAGCGGATTTTTGGCAGTCCCAAGATGGTTCAAATTCCCAGAAACATTGGTTAAATTAGTAATGATTGGGTACAGGGATCCAATGACACAAGCATAAACAGTGTTTGGACTAACAAAGGAGTTCCCAGCGGGAGTGGGTGTGCATCAGGTTTCAGCTCTGAGCCAAATGATCTTTGTACTGGTGATGAACTACATTAGCAAATAGGTCAGAAAGGACAGATGAACAAAGCTCTCGTATGTAGATGATGTAACATTACAAGCAGACTCTGAACAGGAACTTTAGCAAATGATAGGAGAATGAAATGTATAACTAAAGGCACATCAGATGAAACTGGGTACAGACAAGACAGTGGTTATAGCAGCAAATATGGGAAATCAGAGGAAGCTAAACACTGTCATAGAAGAACAAATGGTAGGAAAAGTTAACAGTTTGAAGTATCTGAGAACTTGTCAGAGATTTGGGATGCATGGCTAGGCTTAAAAAGGCCATTGTGGTTGTTAGCCTAGTAAACACATATGAACCTATGAACCTATGAGTGGGGAGAAGGAAAGTCTGAATGAGGAGGTCAAAGACAAAATCAGAGGGGCTGCAGATAATGAGAGTCAGGGGTAGTATATAAAAGAAGAATGTCAAAGAAGCTGAAAAGTGAGGTGTACAAAACAGTGGTGTGACCAGTATAACTATATGGTACAAAAATCTGAGCAATAAAGACAGAGAGGCTGAGGAGGTTAGAAGTGATGGAGATGAAGTACCTGAGATTGGTAGAAGAATGCACACTGAGGGACAAAAGAAAACTTTAGAACATCAGGACAGAAAATAAAGCAGCTCCAGTTACAGAGAGTGTCTAAGTGAACAGATTACAGTGGTTTGGGCACATGTTCAGGAAAGAAGAAGATCATTTGGTGAAGAAGATTTGGGAGAGAGAGGAAGAAGGGAAGAAGAAACAAAGACATCCAGCAAAAAGATGGATGGCTTGCATGATGGAAGACCTGTGATAGTCAGGCATGACTGTCAAAGAAAATAGGACAGCGACATAAAATTGTGAGATGGTAACAGTTGTCACGAGATGTGGACCCCATGTAGACACACAGGGGGTTAATGATGATGATGATAATTTCTGAGACAAGTTACCAGTCAGAATAGTAACCCCATTCTCCTGATAAAAGGATATTACTTTCATAAGGAGTGTCAGGCCACTAATTGCTCATATTGGGCATGTATGGAAAAGATTAACATATGCTGTAAGAGTCATACTATTATCTTTGAAACAGCTAAGGGTAAAGAACTGCTCATGGCATTTCATCCACAAGAGATTTATGCCACATGTGTGTTCAGGCCATTAGGCAGGAGGCAACCAGCACAATAGATATATCAGTGAGGATCGTTGAGAGATGTTCACAAGCAAATGATGAAGAGGCAGTATAACAGCTTCCACACAAGATGGCCCTTGAGCAGCTTATTAGAGGTAATAGGTGGAAAACAAAGTCAGCTGAAGCAGGACCATTTCACAGCCTGACAGTATCCCCTGAAGATGTTCCACTGCCAACTGGATACTTTATTGTAAGGCACAGTGAGGCAGGACAACTACAGACTGCTTGTTGACAGCTGAGGAATATTGTCTGCCTGTGGTAAACTTTAATGGAGGTAATGTGTAGGATTTTCCCCTCATGCAACTCCTTATGCTGACAGCTGTACAGCATACATGGCCAGATTGGCAATTGTGCCAGCATGAGGCTTGGGCTTCACTTATCTTGCCTGATGTCCTCAAAGCGTCACCCTGTATGTGATCAGCTTTACAATGACATTACAGGTGGAGATGAATGCTTTAGTGTTTCATAATATGCACTCGTGGATTTTGAGAGAGCAACACTGAAGGCTCAGAGAGATGCTTTCTTGCTTTCCCTGGTTTTAACATGGCTGCCTCTTCCATCTGAGGCACTTCCTATAGCACTGTATACAACAGCTAGATCTGTGGCTGTGGTATGCAGGAGTCCCACCATTCCAGACAGCGATAAAAGAACTACTAGCTTTGTCTTCCCTTCCGCCTTTACATCCTTTAGGCTTATGATGCCCTACCTGAGCAATGCCCACATGAAGCCATACCTGTTATGGAATGGTTTAACAACAACAACAACTATGTTCAGGAACATCTATGCATTTAAAATCAATGAATATTATGGGCCCAATGGGTTCCCTTCCTTTTCTGTCTTTCTTTTTGTCTGTGGAGGACCTGACTGCCACATCTCTCTCTCTGTCTCTCTCCAATACACGCAACCAATGTGGAAAAGTAGCAAAGACAACTTAGGTCTATATTTTAAACAAGTACCATGGGGCTTCATGAACTTCTGCAAGTCTTCCCCTATACACAGTGCCATGGATAGGCTGAAAGAGGATGTACTGTTGGACTTGCCACCCTCACCCAAGTGTTGTAGGTGGATACAGTGTCATGATACACTGTGTGCCTTTATGGCACAACAGGAAATATAAGCTGTCTGTGCTTACTTGAGGACCATTTCTCATCACCTCCACTTGTGTTGTTCACAGTGGCTGCATTTCCTAGTGTAGGTTAACCCTCACATTCATAGGTTAACCATGCACATGAGTCCAGTGGCTATGTAAAGTATAACACAGACAACCAAACTCTATGGTATTAGTCATTAGTGGCTTGTGCTTTGTGTCTGGGGTCTTGGTACCATACAGTGTCAGTCAGTATCTGTACCTTTCTACCAACTCATGTTCATTTGTGTGCCTGACACATAGTTATAGTGAACTGCATGGCCAAAATTTCAACATGGGTGACTAAGGTACTGTCAGGCCTCTATGTTGTGTTTGTGAAGCGTCACCTGTGCAGAGTACTTGCATGGGTTTTCTGTTTGCAATTACTGAATTATCTGTGATATAGTGTACTGCATGCTACCCATAACTCACAAGCATCGCTATTTACATCTGATCCACTGTGTAATGGATATGACCTTTGGCTGCATGGACTCCAGTGCTACATATATTATACTTTCTGTGTTACTGAAAACCTGCAATCCTAGCACTGGTGTGAAAATCTTGTGGCACTACACTGATCAGCTTTATGGCACTACACTGATCAGCTTTATGTCAGGTTTCCATATGATGGTTTGAATAATCCATAAGTTTCATAGGTAGCTACTAGGCATGCAGTTCAGGAGAGCATTGAAAAGCCTAGTCCAAATTCCCAATTGTGCCAAAGCATTGTCTGGTTAAATGACTTGTTCAAGGTCAGAGTAGGCAAGTGAAAGTAGAACGAGTCAAGCCCTATAGGTTTGGCACAGGAAGAAGCTTATTCACAAATCAAGTATTTATTCCTCTGTGATAAGTGCAGGTGTGATGTGCATTGTGAACTGTAGACCACACATGGCTGAACTAAATCCTCTGCTTGCTCCTGTGTACTTTTCTCCTTGGTAATTGAGGACTGTGTGTT